>NC_090786.1:6885000-6975000 GCF_040054535.1 Antennarius striatus | reverse complement strand
CAATTTGACTACATCAAAACAAAAAAGGTGGACGGCTCGGCTCCACGTGATCGCAGGATGAAGTGTCAGTATCCTCCATCACAATGTTTTCATATTTACATTTTGCATTTATTGTGTTTACTGCTTTCTGTATTTATTTTATTTACCAAATGACCGATTGTAAGTCATGACCCATGCTCTGGGTGATCAGTTGGATGGTTGATCACTTTGGTGTGACTGTTCTGAAGTTGAATTACGTCGGAATCAGAAACCATTTGATGATTGAAACCTGTCAAGAGACTAAATTAACTAAAACTAACTAATTCGGCCCAGCTTTAAATAAATGTCATTTTCTTTATCACTGTAGGGCAGAATTTTTCCATACGCTCTTCTGCTGTAAATACTCCCTCATGCAGCATGAAACCACAGGTGATGGGGGTATACAGTAAATGCACTCATTTGTTCTGTGTTTATTTGGATATAAATGGAAGAAACTAGGATGTCTAAGAAACAACCTTAATCAAGATCTATGTCTTCAGTGTGTGAGATAGCTGAGAGCCACAGACAAACAGAGACATCAGACATCATTGATGCCAGACTTCAACATTTTTTCAACATTTAATGGCATTTATTTAAGTAAAGGAATGACTCTAACTCTATCCTTTAATAATCACACACTTCTCCAGAATAAATTCGTTAAATTATAAACATTTCAGCATAAAGAAAACATTTATATCCACAAAAGAAAATGACATCGTTTCCAGTTTCCAGCCTCGCTCTGCATTCAGCTGACAGGGTGAAGTTTTCTTCACTTTGTGGACAGCTGCTGGCTGAAAGAGAATAACAGATGGAATGTAAAAAGCCACCTTTTTTAAGCCTTACATGTATTGACAGTTTCCAGACACACAGTATAGCTACTCAGGTTGCCACTGTGTTGGTGTGTGTGTGTGTGTGTGTGTGTGTGTGTGTGTGTGTGTGTGTGTGTGTGTGTGTGTGTGTGTGTGTGTGTATGTGTGTGTGTGTGCTGTTGGGCCCAAGATGTAGAAAGCTTGTTTTTTTCCTAATGGGGAGAAGGAATATTTCGACATTTTATCAATAAGCATTATTAAATCCTGCTTGCTTGAGCTAATCTTGCTGGACCCGAGCGAGAGGAAAGAGAGGGAGCGAAGGAGAGAGATAGACACAGCGAGGGAGAGCGAGAGAGCAGTGATGTCTGCCCCGTGAGGTGAAGAGAGACTGCCTGTAAGCCGCTTATTATATCGACTACCACCTTTTCTCTCTCCTCCCTAACCCTTTCTCCCTCCCAGTTCTCTCTCGTTACCTCTCTCATTTTCCATTTCTCTCTCCATCATTCGCTTGCTTTCTTCTTTCCTGCTCATTCTGTATCCCCCATTCTGTTTTCTCAATAACATCTCCATGTAAACACACAATACACACACACACACACACACACACACACACACACACACACACATACACACGCATATGCACTCACAACAAACACACGCAAACGGCGCTTTGCTCAACCTTCTTGTTCAAAGCGAGAAGGAAAAAGCTGAAGTTTTATTCAAATTAATGTTTACTTTTTCTACTGCCAAGAGGTTTGTGCATTTGTGTGTGTGTGTGTGTGTGTGTGTGTGTGTGTTTGTGTGTGTGTGTCTGTTTGTGTGTGGAAGACACAGGAAAATAGCAACAAGCATGCAAGTGTGTGTTAGTGTGTCTTATATGCACGACAGAAGAAGGGCTGACGTTAGGTGATAAGGCAGACAGGCCTGCATGCTGTGATTATCACCCACCGGACCCCCTGTCACACACACACACACAAACACACACACACATACACGCACTGACACACACGTGCACTTGCATACACAATGCCTGATAACGGAGTGTGTTGCAAGGATTTAGGATAGACAGAGAAAACAGCGACAGGGAAGCCTTGGCTCACAGGCAAGGTGGAAACCACAAGAGAAGCAAATGAACACAGACTGGAAAATACAATGCATCCAATTATGTTCCACTGAACACTCATTGTTTCTTCATGTGTTTTATATCAGTATTAGAGTGTTTGCCTATGAGATGCTGGAATCAAAGCTCATCGTCACATGAGATATGCTGGATAAATGCACGCAGACAAACATCTGTCACTGAAATGGGTAAAATATCATGCATTAACGTTTTTTCTCTGGTTTAGGTGTGTGGCCGTCTGAAGAGGTGATGGCTCATTACTGTTTGCAGAAATGTCACATGTTCAAGTGAGTTCTTCCTTCCTTCCTCCTTCAACAACGTTCTTCATCATCAGTTGGTTCTAGAAAACAAGGACCGACAACTGTGATCAATTTTTAATCAGCGTTGGTTTTTGGTCTACAAGATTATAGTTATGTTTCAGACAGTACTTAAAAAATAGAAAGGTGCAGTTTTTCATCAGTATGATATTAGTTGCTGAAATTTGAATCATTCTTGCGATAAAAACCAAATGACATTCAGAAATATGTCTGCTCGTTTGGATTTTTATGTGCAGTCAGGAAATTACTTTATGATATAGACCAGGAGGAAAACCTGCATTAGAAGATGCTTCTATTTTTCACATAATAACTAAATAAATAATTAAGAACAGATTAGCAGATGAAGGGGGCGTTATGTAAAGTAGTCCTCTCCTTGGAAAACTGAACGCAACTGTTGTGAAAAAGCATTTCACTTTTTTTTTTTTCTCAAATGTGTGGTGATGCTTCAGCATTCAACCCGTTGTTGTACAATATTTAGAGTAATTCAAATTAATACATGTAGTTATCAAAGAGCATGTCAGCACCACTACTTTCCTGAACGTGTCTGTGATTAAAACACGGCTGTCAGACCTACAGTAAATGCCCGGCGCTCTCTTCATTCGGTACTTTTCCATGCCACGCTGTGCTGCTTGGCGCTGCTCTTTCCACTGCTCCCGTCTGCTCAGCACTGGCCTGCCCTGCAGCACTGGGCTGAAAAGCACCCAGGCACCTTTGATTTCCACTCAAAGTGGAACGTCACCCTTTGATTTCCTGTTTTAACATTCAAGAGGCGGGAGACAAGGAAGAGAGGGGTATTGATCAGAACAACACAGTGAAGGTCAGTGTGAGAGGCGGGAGGCAGGGGAGGATGAAAGAGGACAGGGGTAGAGATGGGGAAGGGGAGATGAAAGGAGGTAGAGGATGGAGAGAAGGGTTGAATGAGCGTGCGAGCTACAGGACTCCATGTGTGGGGGTGTGTTTTCTCAGATTCCCGCTGATTGAGCTTGTGCTTCTCAGTGCTCAGTATTCACCTTTCAGGTTGATGGTTGAATTGATATTTCTTACCCTGCTGCGTTTACTGTGTGCACATGAGAATGTGTACATTTGTGTGCAACCGCTGCTGCGTTTGTGTGTGTTACTGCTAAGCTGCTAGCTTTTGCTATGAAAGTAGAATCTCACTATGTCATTCTGTCTCTCTCTCTCTCTCTCTCTCTCTCTCTCTCTCTCTCTCTCTCTCTCTCTCTCTCTCTCTCTCTCTCTCTCTCTCTCTGTCACAGGGGAGCGGTGTGTGAGTTAGGAGGAGGTATGACATGTCTGGCTGGACTCATGGTAAGTCACACACACACACACACACACACGCACACACACACACACACACACACACACACACACACACACACACACACACACACACATAAACATACACTAGAGTACACAAGCACAAGAAGTGAGTGGTATGTGAATAATAGGTATGGATAGTGTTTGCCCATGCTGTTTGTATATTGACTGGTGGGGGTCAATTTCATTAGGGAAGCCATCACACTTCTCCTGCAGGCACTGGGTATCTGTGTGTGTGTGTGTGTGTGTGTGTGTGTGTGTGTGTGTGTGTGTGTGTGTGTGTGTGTGTGTGTGTGTGTGTGTGTGTGTGTGTGTGTGTGTGTGTGTGTGTGTGTGTGTGTCTGGGTGGGGGGTTAACATACTCTTTATACAGTTGATCACATGCCCATTTTTCAGTGTTGCCCAACTTTGACCTGATGTCAACCTATATGTTTGTTAAATGTATAGAATGTGATATCAAACCTGTAGGCTTATAGGACATGAACATAATGTTATAGTCAAGCACTCTCAAATCATATGATTATACTGTAAAAACAATATTAATAGTACAAGTGCAATTTTTCTTGTTTACCCCACGAAATATAAAACTGGAATGTTTTTTTAATTTCTAAATTGAAAAATGAGGAGAGCCGTTCAGATATGAAGATATTATTGAACAATAATTTGATAGTGTGTATAATGTAATACACATTACATTAATAACATGACACACAGAGTTTGTTAGCTGTAGGGTTTATTAGCCGGAGTCTTAAGGGTGCCTCCACATAGCAGGCTTCAGTGTCCAATCAATCCCCTACATTCTGGACTGTGTGTGTGTGTGTGTGTGTGTGTGTGTGTGTGTGTGTGTGTGTGTGTGTGTGTGTGTGTGTGTGTGTGTGTGTGTGTGTGTGTGTGTGTGTGTGTGTGTGTGTGTGTTTGTGTGTGTGTATGTGTCTGAGGAAGCCTGGTTTATCTCTGTTCAGTCAATACACCATGTTCTGACATTGGTGGCTTGAGATGGAGTCCTCTTTCACACCGTCCTCCGTCATCATCCACCACTGACACCCCCCTGAAGTTTATTTCTCTTTGGTCCATGTGAACAGGTTTAATGATTCTTGTAGTTGTCGTATTACTAATTTTTGCAGCCTAATTTTACTTTTTTGATCTTTTTAATATCTTCTTCTCCTTGCTCTTTTCATTGACTCTGTATTTCAAGATAGTATTACATTTTTTTTCATTGCTTTTAATTGTTTTTTAATTGTTAACTGGAGCTGGTTTTTGCAATTTTCCTCCACACAGTCTGTATCATCAACATGTACCTCATTCAAATAGTTCATCTCACCCCAAAGATTCACTCTCACACACACAGAACACATCATACAATGTCTCAAAATAAACCAATCCATCTACAACATGTGTCCAAACTGACAAATATCCGATTTAATGCCGTCAGCAGTCATCTATTCCATGCTGCACACATATAATTAGATATAGTACAGATATCTGGACATGTCCTGTCCAAATTCTAAAAACATAAAAAATGTAAACCAGATGTTAGTCACTCCTTCTTTTTATACAGCTGAAAGAAACTATGTGTGACAAATCTATGCTGAAGCTTTAATTCAGTATAGTCTCTGCAGTAAGATAAGGGAAGGATCACGGTTTAAGTGAAAATAAGTAGATAGTTAAAGTTAGTAGCATTTCATGTGGTAGTTTTTTGGTTTGATATTGTATTATCTACCTGACAGCACCACGCAGAGTTTACCATTTGTATCCCTTTTTAAATTAACATGTATGTGCGCATGTGTGTGTGCACAGTGGTGTTTGCGGATTGCGGGTTGTTGCTCGTGGGTTGCAAGGCTGGCTAGCTGATCTTTCAGATGGATGCTCTGGTTCTGCCTGGAGGTCCCTTCCTCCATTTGACCAGATGGTGGGACATGCAGCATTCACTGACCCTCTCACACACCCTGCAGGGCCTGACTGTGTGTGTGTGTGTGTGTGTGTGTGTGTGTGTGTGTGTGTGTGTGTGTGTGTGTGTGTGTGTGTGTGTGTGTGTGTGTGTGTGTGTGTGTGTGTGTGTGTGTGTGTGTGTGTGTTGTTTGTTTCATAAATGTTTTTGCCACCATACCTCATGTATTCTTTGTATGCCACACAAGTCAAAATTACATTTAATTGTGTGCATCTATATAAGAACACACACACACACACACACACACACACACACACACACACACATACACACACACACACGCACACACACACACACACACACACACACACACATACACATTCCTTCACAGAAATTGACAGCCTGACATACACTTGCTGATATAAAAAAGAGAAAAGAGGATGTGAAAAGATGAGGTTATAGTAAAGCACACACCTCTATCTATATCTTCCTCACACAGCAGAGCACAAAGCTGTCCATCCAATCTCCTGTCTCCCTCCCTCTTTCTTTCTTTCTCTCCATCTCTCTCAGTCTGCTCTGCAAAGTTATATGAAGGGCATCAGGCAGGCCCGGCGAGCTGAGTGCAGAGTGACAGCGGTGAACGGAGTGATGGCTCGGCCCGATAAACACCCAGCGTCAAATGAAAAGGCTCTGCGTTTGCCATCATCCCCTGTCACAATGCAATTACTGAACAGAGTGATAGCAAGATAGCAGCCCCCACCGCTAGCCACAATGATAAAAGTATTGACTGATTTGATTGAATGATTAAAATAATGCAGACATAAAAATGGGGTGAAGATAGAGAGGCAAATGGCAGGGAGGAGAGGGAGCAATAGAGAGAGAAAGAGGGTGGGGCGGGCTGGATTGTCATGAGTGAAGCTTTGTAGATATGGTTATGTCATTATTTTTTTGTGTATGTGCACTCGTGTGTGTGTGTGTGTGTATGTGTGTGTGTGCGTCTGTTCAGGTGTTTGCTTCGTCTGAGGTTGCTTTTGGTTCACTTCCTTTGTTCTGCATTGTTTCATTTCTCTTTCTGTTTCCTTTCTCTCTCACTCTCAGGTTGCCATTTCTGCTGACGTGAAAGAAGTCCTGCTATCAGATGGGAATGAGACGTCCATTCAGAGTATCCTGTCGTCGTCCTCTTTGTTTTTGTCTGTCTCTACCTCAGCCTCGTGGCTGTAGTTCAAATGTAGATTACTTCAATTTTATGTGTTTTAAACACCCCAATTCCATACTAACTTTTCATCCAGAGTATACATCAACTTCAGTTAATTTTGTTCTTATAATGGTACTCAAAATTTACCTTTTGATATTTTGAACTTCTTTCACTTTTGTTATTTCTATGGCAACATGATCACCTTGTCTGCAACTTATCCTACTTTAACATATTGTACACATATACAAATTAACAAGGATAAATCCTCAGCTGTTCAATGTTTTTAATTGATTTCTCTCTATATTTTCCTCAATTTTCTTTGTTTCTTTATTTTTTTTTATTTTATGGTGACAGTTGGTCGTCGTGGTCATTGATATATTGGTTATAAAGAAGACACATCAAAAACCAAACTGTATCTCCCAGACTACACATTTGGAAGTCTGGCCAACACTCTTATCAACTGTTTGAAGCACTTTTGTGTCTCACGGAAGTCCGAGAACGTAGCGCACTTCCAGATGCCGTCAGCCAATAGAATGTGTGTAGGGTATCACATGACTGGCTTCCAAAAATCTGCGATGAGGTGACCACGCAAGCTTTGAGACGGGAATGAACGAGGACGCACTGTAAAAGTTGAAATTTGACCTTGACCTAGTTTTCTCAAGGTCATCATCTCATTTTCATCCCCTTTGCCGCCCGAGTAATGTGCTTTTTGTTTCATCTTTTTATCCGCAACGGTTGTGAAGATATTTGGTGGACAGACGGACAAACACTGACAATTACAATACATCACCGCTTCGCGGGATGTAAAAAGTACACAGTGTTCTTCATTTCAACCGTTAAATCAGAGACTGAAATTTCTGAAAAGACAGAAAAATAGTTCTCCGTCACATTTATCTCCAGGCAGTAGCAGCAGATGGGAACCTATACTGACAAACACCCAACAGAAGTGTTGAACATGGCATCTAACAATCCGAGCTGCCCACAGTTCTTTGTTAAGAGCACAATAATTGCCACCCTGTCAGATTTAGTTTCAGACTTTATCAAATGTTATAGCTAGGGTTACAATCAAGGTCTCTTTAAAACGTTGTTGCTGTGGTAAAATTTCAGACCTATAATTAAGTTTTTAAGTAGAATCTTTCGATGAATTTTTTTTTTCTGCTCCATTGTTCTTGGAGTGAATTATTGATCAACTCTTGTCTGCTGTCCAACTATCTTTCTACCTATTTTACACGTATTCTTGTCTGATTTTCTTTGCAGTGCCTTTGCTTTCACTTTCTTTTATTCCCATGTTTTTCCTCACTCTTCTTCTTTTTCTTACATCCTCCCAAATCTTGCTTTATTCAATAAACAACCAGACAGATAAGAAAAAGAATCCATGACTCGCCACAGTCGTTTGACAAAAGCAGGAAATACAAATACACATTTCTTCCCAATTGACCGGCAAAGCAACTTCCATATTTAGCTACGCTTACAATATCTCTGTCTCAGTGCTCCTTTACCAATCACAATAAGACCAAACAATGACATTGTGGAGACTGTATAAAAAAGAACACAAACTTACACTCACACACACTTGGGGAGACAAACAATACACCATTGACCGAATGCTTTGTTTCACAGACTGAACACGGAGAAAGAATTCTAAAAGAAATCCTTGCGGGAATGGATCAAAAACACACACAGAAAGGGAAGAGGAGAGCTGACAGATTATTTGTTTTGAGCTCAGCCAAATTTTCCCGCTCACATAATGCCAGCACTGAGTTGCATTTTCTTTTCCTACTGAACTTGTTTATCTTACATACACCTATTGTTACGTCTTGTATCACAATACAAAGAGATATCGGGTCTTTATATTACTTTTTTTTGTACAGTAAAGTAAATGAGAGGGTATGTGGAAAAAGAAGTTGTGATTTGCGTTTAGATAAGTCTGAAGAATAGATTTTTTCCTTTCCTCAGATGCCATTGACTTCATTTATACTGCAGAAATACACATAAATACACACCATACAGACAGGATACTCCGTTGCTGTGACCTTGAATACTCATGCTGAAAATCAATTGAAATGTTCCATTAAGAATGATTGATGCATGTCATTGGCTGCTGCTGGTCTACTTCAAGTGATGGGAGCAAATATCCTTCCATTTTAATGACGCTCAAAGCTCCGATCTTTCTGATTCCACTCCGTTTGACTTTTCCCCCTTTAGTTCTTCCTCTTTCACTCTTTGTGTGTGTGTGTGAAAGTGTGTGTATGTGTGTGTGTGTGTATGTGTGTGTGTGTGTGTGTTTGTGTGTGTGTGTGTGTGTGGGTGTGTGTACCTCCCTTTCAGTGGTGTGTTGATGATGAGATTACAGTAAGCCGCTCTTCACTCTGTCCCATAGTCCTGATGCACAAGACATGGATTCGTAGGTGGCCTACATGTGCGTGTATGTTTGATGCTATATGCTTGTCCCGTTGTGTGCTTGTATGTTAATGCCTGTCAGCCTATATATTGCTGTGTATGTGGATCTGTTAGGCCTGTTTGATCTGGATTGGCTCTCCAGCTATCAGTCCATCTATCAACTTATCATGCATTCCTGCTCTCTCTCCCCTGCTCTCCGTCTCTGTCGATTGGATTTGTCTCAGCTCTTTGCAGGCTTTAAAGACAAGGAAATCCTAATTGAATTGCTTTGCAACTCCACAAGCTAGTGTATTACTTGACAACTTGACATCAATCACCCTCCTTTTTTATGCGTTAATCTGCATGTATGTGTGTGTGCAGGTGTGTGTAGGGGGGCATTGTGAGCTTGTGTATCTGGGGTTAAAAGCCTTCCCATTGATCCAACTAGATGCTGCTGTGATCTGCTTCAGCAGGCTGCCTTTTTTTCCTCTAGATCAGCTCCATTCAATCATGGTGACTCTTGTGGGCGACAACCATGAGTGTCCTCTCACATTAAGAGGGTTTCTTGATGTAGATATTTGGCGACAGGACACACTCCGCTCTATAAAACTTCAAGTGAATAGATTTTAATGGGACAGCAGGCTATTACAATCCCCTAACTAGTAAAGGAAAAGTGAGATGTAGAGCTGCGTGAGTTTATTACTTCCCGCTTCAAAGCGGTGATGTATTTAAATTGTCAGTGTTCGTCCGTTCGTCCATTAATTTGTTAGTCCACCAAATATCTTTGCAACCGTTGCAAATAGAAAGATGAAACAAAAAGCAAATGGGATGAAAAAGAGATGATGACCTTGACCTTGAGAAAACTGGGACAAGGTCAAATTTAAACTTTTGTTCACTCAAGAACCGGGTGTGATAGAAAGACGAGGGAGAAGGCCAGCATGAGTAAGACCATAGATCAAAGCTAGTGCTCTGACCTACTTTCATAGATCAAAGCAGGTCAGAGCACTGGCTTTGATCTTTGACCTTTTCAAGTAGGTCAGGGTAAAATTTTGAATTCAGGGGTGCTGCGGGATGTTGCAGTCTCTGACTGCCTTAGTTGTAGTTTTACACTCTGTGAGCGTTTCAAGAGAATTTCTTTTTACTTTTTCCTCTGTAGAATGACATTTCTGCTCTGATCCATCTACTTCTGCTGTTCCTGACTTTTCTTCTGTTTTCCCAATAAGATTCTACCTTATCTAACTGTGGGTTGTGGAATTGAGGATGTAAAATGCGGTATAGATTTTAAATACCTCTTGAAGCAAGCATGCTCTGTCTTTGCATATACAGTGATCCCTCATTACTCGTGGTTAATGCATTCCAGGAACCACCCGCAAAAACGAAATTCCACGATACAGCAACAAACTTTTTTATTATTTACGGTAATTTAAACGTTTATGAACCCTCCCCATACTGATACTAATACTGATACTACTGTCTTATAGACTGTTTAAAGCACTTTTGTGTCTCACAGAAGTGTGCTGCATTCGAGACTTACGAAGCACAGCACACTTCCGGATGCTGTCAGCCAATAGAATGTGAGTATGGTATCATGTGACTGCCTACTAAAAATCCGCGATGAGGTGAAGCCACGCGTGTTGATGTGCGAATGAGCGAGGGATGACTGTACTTCACTTCTTTACAGTCTATACCATGACTATCTACTGTAGACATTGTTGACCAAATGTCTACGATTAGCGATAACATTGATTTCATTTATTATGGGACCTTTAGACATTTTCTTCCAGGTGAGGCTTTAATCTTTTTGTCTGTGATGAATCCTTGACCGGGGCACGTCAGACGTTCGAGGGCTGGTTGAGAGGAACAGGCAGGCTGGAAAGTTTGGGTCAACACATGTATCTGCAAGGTGAGACAATTTTCATTTCAACTGCCTGACCCTGCTGTAGCCTCTTTATCACTTCAGTCAGAAGGGTGCAATGAGTTTTTAAATGCTTGCTGTGTGTGCAATTTTAGCTAAAAGTGTCTCAAATGTTTTTCACTTTGGAATCTAACACACAATATCATGATCACACCCTTGGAGGAAATATAACAGCCCAGTTGTGTTTTGAGGACGTGAAAGATGTACAAAAAGGCTTGTGAAAAGAGCTCTTCAACTCTTCCAGCTCTTCAGATCGATATTTATTTCTCCCAATGGCAATAAAATATTTCCCAATTTCCATCAAACAGTGGTCAAAGAAAAAGCCCATCTCCCCAAAAACCAGTACAGAGCTACGCATTGTTCAGCTAGCGTCTGAAGAAAAGAGTATGATAAAAATGTGTTGTCCTGGACAGATTTAATTCTTGAAGGATCACGCTCAGTGGACAAGAACATGAATGTGATGTTTTGTACAAGAGGACTGCAGGAATCTATTGGTGCCCATCTGAAGCTGCTTTCATAAGAACAACACTTAAATGTGTTTACAACCTCCAGCAGACATAAACCAATGAGCGTGAGTTCACCATTTCAGGAGAATGGAAGGAGCACTGTAACGTCATTGTTTCTGAGTGTATACCTAGTTTGGATCTTATCCCCAACCCCTGTGATTATGGAGTTCGAGGCAGTTCAACAGGTGGTGCTGTCTGAAGGACGTCTTTTCTCCATCATGAATTTCTAACAGAAGTTTCTCAATGAACTGAATGATAAAACGGTGTGCTTGATGTTAAAGTGCTGTGGACTCAATGCATGCAGCATTGTCAGCGTTAAGGAGGACTGGAGGAGTGTCTAACATGGCCTTGAAGTGGGGGGGCTTGCTCGTGAGAGGGTCAGAGTCATCCAAGCACATTGATTCCCTTTGATAGGGATTTTCTAATCCACACACACTTTATACGCAAGGATGATTTCAAACATACGTAATTGTTGTCACTCCTAAAAGAAGCTTTTTGCCGTTGACCATTTTCCTCTGCTTCCTCTTCTCTCTCCATCTCTCTTTCTCCGTTTCACCCTCCTGCACATATTTACATGAGTGGAAGATGGAGTGAAAAAGTAAACGTATAATTAGGCTACATTACTTTGATTGTTTTCTTTTCAGATTATGCCTCCTGTCATCGCTGCTCTGCGAGAGAGGCCAGAGTTCACTATGTGATTGGACAAGGGGAGGGAGAGGGAGGGGCACATCGCGTGATGGTGTGTGCGCATGCATACGTATGTGTGTGCATGTGCCGGGTCCTCCTGCTGGGAATTGAGATTG
Source organism: Antennarius striatus (assembly GCF_040054535.1). Classification (NCBI taxonomy): domain Eukaryota; kingdom Metazoa; phylum Chordata; class Actinopteri; order Lophiiformes; family Antennariidae; genus Antennarius; species Antennarius striatus. The sequence continues at coordinate 6,962,733 of NC_090786.1, read as the reverse complement.
TGTTTCTAGCAGGGCCTAATGTGTTGTTTACTGAGTGTTAATAATGCCTAATTAATAATCCCCCGCTCTGCCTAACAGTCTGAGAGAGAGAAAAGGAGAATGGGAGGGAGAGAGAGAAAGAGGTGCGGAGAACAAAAGTGGCATCAGCCCTTTATACAACAACATAAAGCTGACAAAAATGAACAACAGGTTAACCAAATCATTTAACTAATGGTCGATAGTCAAACCTGGCAACCCCACGAGCAGACAGAGTCAGTTCTGGCGACAAAAATCAGAAACACATTGGAAATCCAATTGAAGATATTTTTAAAAAGGCTTGAAACGTCACAACAGGTCAGATTTTCAGCCAACAGAAGAAGATATAAAACCAGGCAGTACCCATATTCACCTCCATTTCACTGCTGTGGGTCTCGCAATATGGTGACATGGAGTTGCTTGGTGTATAGAAACTGTTTATGGTTCCTTTTCCTGCATTCCGGTGAATTGAAAGGAGTGAAGAGTAAAATAGCCTGCCAAAATGAAGAGCAACTATATGTATGTGGAGGTGACCTTTCTTTGCGTGTGTGTGTGTGTGTGTGTGTGTGTGTGTGTGTGTGTGTGTGTGTGTGTGTGTGTGTGTGTGTGTGTGTGTGTGTGTGTCTGTGTCTGTGTGTCTGTGTGTTTGTGTGTGCGTGCATGTGTGTGTTCATTCACATGGTATGAATGTCAAGTGTCATGTCAGAAGCTCCCTCTCTTTACCTTGCAGATGACATGTCTTCTTCCTTCCTTGACACTTTTTCCAGGTCTCTACTGAGGCAGAAAAACAGTAGGTGTCAGAATAAAGAGGTGCAGGGAGGAGGAAGCACAAAAACCAATGGAAAGAGAATAAAGAGGCAGCGAAGAGAAAACTTTTGTCCCTACTTGTTTTGTTTCATGAACACTGTGTGTTCCTCTCTCTGCTTCATATTTGTTCTTACAGGGTGGTGAGGTGGGACTGTGAGTCAGACATTTCAGCTCTAGATGGTCACTTTGACGTGGTCATGTGTGCAGACTGGTAGGTTATCACACACACGCGCACACACACACACACACACACGCACATTTGTGAATATATCCTGTGTGCAGTAATAACAGTTTGTATTCGACCCCCACTAATGTCTGGACCTTCCCCTCTCTTGTACACACACACACTAAAATACACACAAACACACACACACACGCACGCACACACAGGCTCAGATGATCGCTTGCCTCTATTTTACACCAGATTGCCTCGTTTTCATGCTTGGTGCCCCAGTAAATGGATGACTTAGGCAAATAGCAAATAATTATGCCTTGACAAGGAAGGAGACAAAGTAAGATAAAGAAAGACTTGAAGACGAATGTAGGGAGGAGTGGAAATGGAGATGGAAATGGAGAGATGGAGCAAGATAAATATAACAATTAGCTCATCGGTCATTGAGGTGCAGATCTTGTGGCAAATCAAGAATTACATCTTTTTTTACTTCATTATTCTACTGAGGGAGGTAAAGTGCATTAGAATCCTTTTATCCTTAGGAAGGGTCATTGGTGAAAGAGAGTTTTAGTTGCCCTTTGTTGTCTTCTTTGGCTCCTCTGTTTCTACGTGCAGTGTTTACCAAAGTTATGAAAATGGATTGTGCAACCTTGACTTGTTTACAGACACGCGCACACAGTCAGGACTGTAGTGGTAAAAACACAGGGTAAGTGCATCATATTCATTTTAAGTACTGCATCCTGTGGTATCTGTCAGAAAAAATATTTATCAAATACTGTATGCCTGTTATTTTTTTCCTATCTTGCACACATGTATACAACTTCAACATACATGGATGCTTGATAACACATACTTTCAACAAGGTCCAGTTCTTTTTGACTAAATAAAACTCAATAATTATGGATCCACCTCTTTTCTCACATCTTATCATAAATTCCACAGATCCACTTCTGGCACATGCACCCACGCAGTTCCCAAAATCTATTTAGAGATTTTCATTTGGATTCTGCTTCTTGCTTCCTATGTCAAGTTTACTGGTGCTCAAATTTCAGTTTCAGGGAGGGTGGTGTGCAGCTTCCAAAGTTTCTTCCTCACTGGTTGGATGGGTACTTCAGGTGCTGAAAAATGTTATGCCAGTCCAGTGGATGAAACAGTTTCTCCTTTTCTTCTTTTTCTTTTCGGCTTGTCGCGTTAGGGGTCACCACAGTGTGTCATCCTTCTCCATGTTAGCCTATGTTCTGTATCCTCCCCTGTAACACCAACTGCCCTCACATCTTCCCTCACTACATCCATCCACCTCCTCTTTGGTCTTTCGCTTGCACTCTTGCCTGGTAGCTCCATCTACAACACCCTTTCACCATATACTCAGGATCTATCTCTGGACGTGTCCAAACCATCGAAAGGCTGCTCTCTGTAACTTTGTCTCCGAAACAGTTTTTCTTCAACCGTGTATAAAGTACAGAGAAGGAGGCATCAGGCAGCTAATAGACATTATTTTACATTAAACCTGTTTGTGTAAACATATGTATGACAGATAGGAGCAGATAGGGTGAACACAACTCTGAGCTATCACACATTCCTTGGATAATTCTTCTCGTTCTTAGCAGAGATGCTTCCTTTAGTGATTGGTCTGTGAAATCTGCTGCAAGATGTTTCTTTTGTGATGTGATATTTTCTTTGTGTGTATGTGGGTGAATGATTGTGTGATAATTGCAGTGGTGGTGGTTGAAGAGTGATGGCTGACCGATTAACGGGCGCATCATGGTGATGATCACCTACGAAAAGGTCAACATCACAGCTTCCACTCTGATTAATTATAGCTCCTACTGGTGGCAATGGAACCACTGCTGAGAAGAGAGCTGAGCAGGAGTATGTGGTGGTGGGGTTGTGTGTGTGTGTGTGTGGGGGGGGGGTGCTAAGGACAGGAGAATAGTTTGGTTTAAAATTGTATGTAAGCACTCCATTATCCGACAACTTCTTTGGATATGCTGCCCATCTTTGTAGAGTGGGTATTATGCAAAAGAACTGCCTGTTGTTTGAGTGGATTGTGCCATTAGACATGTTGTTGTTAAATTAAACTATGAAACTGGTATCAAACACCACTTCAATTAATAAATGGCACCATGAGATCACGACATTATGAATTGCCTCTCTGTGATTTCACAAATGAGAATAATGTAATACATGGTTTTAATCATAGGTTAGTGTACTGCTCTCTGTATCAGTGACAGCAAAAACCAATCACAACATCTGTTGGTTAAAAAATTGTGCTACAGTTATCTCTCTCATAATTGCAAATACTTCCACGATGGACATCGCAGTATGTCTCCTGTGTTTCAAGGAGGAGCCATCTTGTGTTAAGTGAGAGGGAACACATACTGCAGAATAGCATCATGTTAGCCATGCAAAGCTTACTCAGGTAGAACTGGTTTGAACTCACAAATACTTTGGCAGCTTGATAAATAAATTAAACTTAAATGGTAACACAGAGATGCTCTGTTAGAAAAGCCTGCGATGACTGTTCTGCCTACATAAACTACGTTTCAGAGACATTATCGTTATATTTTCTTTAAAAGGGCACTGCTTTTTATAAAAAAAATTTAGAGAATGACGTATTTTACTGTGACCTCACCTTCAATGCCCCGCTACATCCCATTTCCCTGTTTAAGTCTTCATATGTCCTGTTTTTTCTGATTTTTAAAATAATAAAGAAACCATCTCAACATCTGCTCACCAACATAAAAAGTCCATAAAATCCATTCAACCCTTTATGCAAACATACAAACTCAGGCACTTGGCTGGCAGATGGAACGTGCAGCATTCACATTGTCAGTCTCTTAACAAAAGGGATCAAAACGTCTGATCGGTTTTACGAAACTAAAATGACAGGAAATATGTAAGTGATTCACACAGAGAAATACAGTCAGCAATGGAGGAAAATAAAATGTGGTTTGTCTCCTCAGATATGGGTGTGTTTGTGTGTTAGAAAGAGCAAGTGAGAGAGATACGGATAGAGAGAGAGAGAGAGAGAGAGAGAGAGAGAGAGAGAGAGAGAGAGAGAGAGAGAGAGAGAGAGAGAGAGAGAGAGAGAGAGAGAGATTCCTGAAGTGTTAATGTGGGTGGCAGAGGATCCTTGGCTTGGATGTTGGCATGTTTGCTTTCTCCAAAATCTGTCCATGTGTGGGCACTGAGATAAAACCTGTGTGTGTTGTGTGTGTGTGTGTGTGTGTGTGTGTGTGTGTGTGTGTGTGTGTGTGTGTGTGTGTGTGTGTGTGTGTGTGTGTGTGTGTGTGTGTGTGTGTGTGTGTGTGTGTGTGTCTGTGTGTGTGTCTGTGTGTGTGTGTGTTGGTTCTATATGTCTATATTGTTTTGTCAGTTAAGAAATGTATTCAATGGATTAGACTTGATTATAAAGTTTGGACTTCTGTCACACAAACACACTACATCATTTTTGGCACTGCACCAGCCTGTACAGAAGGTCATGAAAATGTAACAGTGATTTGTTGCACTTTTAATGTTGTTTGGAACATCAACAAGCAAATGCTTGAAATTATTTGGGTTGAATTGAAGTTGTGGAATCAAAATGTCAGCTGCGCTTTGTTCACTTTGGCTTCCATGAAATTCCATTCTAATCTATTCTAATCCCGCCCAGCCACCTTGGAGTGTGAGCTGACAGTGTGAGGTGTCAGTTCACCTCCGGAGCACTGCCAAGGCACCCTTGAGCAAGGCGCTCATTTAGGGCACACCAGGAAGGAGCTGGCCACCACTCTACCTCCCACTGCATGCGTGCAGGCCCCATTGTGTGTGTGTGCGTGTGCTACAGGGGCCTGTACCCACTAATATTTATGCATGGATTTGATTAAGAATTAATGCTAGAGTGTGCTCTTAATTTCCCTTTGGAGATCAGATAAATATACAAAAAATAAAATAAAATTAAAGACTAACTCGAGCTCAGTTCAGGTAGTTAACTGTGACTGCACCTCATTTTGAAATCATTCAAGTGGTCAAAAATTGATCAGATCCACCACAGATAAATGATTGATTGAAATTATTATTACATTGGGGTTTGTTTGTTTTTTACTTTAAATGATTTTCTATTAACTTTGACCAATGGCACCAGACAGTCAGAAGTTTCAGGAAGTCTGTTTCAAAAACAGCTCAGACAGCCTAGCAGTTAACCCTACCTCTGATAATTAGCTCCTGACAAGTGTGGTTTCCCAGCATAGTTTTCCAAAGTAATTGATCTTAAACTATGGTGAACTCCTTCACAGAACTAAATCAAGTGAAAAATAAGTCAGACTACATAGAATAGACCTGGCTTGATAATCTTGCTTTAGGAAACAGGCTCAAAGGTTTAACTCTCTCAGCAAAAAACATTACCGTAACTTCTGCCACTTAAATTGGTTGAACATTCACAACTGTGTAAAAATATAGTGATTTTCACATTAGTAGTTTAAGTGTTTTCAAATTGTATTTTTTAAATTAAAAATAGAAAATGAAAAAAAAACTTAGGAAGTCTCCCTCTTTTCCACCACTTCAACAAAATGATTTTAAGGACAGGCTTAATGTCTTTGCCAAGAAATGTGTAAATCCTTTTCTAAGAGTGTGATTACTGTATGCACAAACACACACGCGCACACACGCACACACACGCACACACATACATGCACACACATACATGCACACACACACACACACACACACACACACACACACACACACACACACACACACACACACACACACACCATGCATTTCTATATTCTATTTAAGAGGATGAAAGAGTGAAACCAGCGTTGTGATTATACAAAAGTAAATTTCTTGGATGGTCTCAGACTGAACAGTCTGGAAAAAACATGATTGGATATTTTTTAATACACAAAAAAGTATCAGAAAATAGAGTCATGTAGAAGAGGATCCAAGGATTAATTAATAATCCTAGTTAATCTGCTAATCTCTGTAATAATTGGAGGAATTTTGTTTCATGTTTTGACAATGAATAGAAAGTTTGGTTTAGAAATTCAAATTTGATTTTGATATTTGAATTAGTTTATATTAATTGCTAATCATTTTAAATTTTTAATTGAAATTTGTTGTACTTTACAGTTTATCATTGGTTTGGAAAGGTGCTTTATTTCATTATTATTACTTCTTATTGTTCTTGTTCTTCTTCTTTATTGTTATTATTATTATTATTATTATTATTAATAATAATAATAATAATAATAATAATAATAATAATAATAATAATGAAGAAGAAGGAATGATTAGTAGTAGTAGTAGTAGTAATAATAATAATAATAATTTTATTACTTTATTAAACTTTATTACTTCTAATTTTATTACTTCTACTGCTACTACTATTAGTGTTTTGCCCTTACCTTTTTTCATTGACTTAGGAAAAGAAGAAAAGCATATGCACATTTCCTGAAGCATAGATACACATGTAGCATGCACATCCTATTTACACATATAAATGTAACCCCTGCATATGTGCACAATGTCATGTATTTCCATGGTTTCACCCCTGTAGCTATGACGACATACTTTCTGTTCACACGTGTGAAAGGAAACAAATATAGTTGACTCTCTCTCTCACTCTCTCACGCATACACACAGACACAGACACACACACACACACACACACACACACACACACACACACACACACACACACACACACACACACACACACATACCCTTTTCATGGCCTTTCACCCGCAGTTAGTTTTGACCAGAGGTCACTGGGCCGTCCTGGAGGGGAGGTGTTGGAGTGAGACAATAGGCCTTGGGCGGCCTAGGGGCACCAGAGATGACATTTAAAGTGACTTTAATAGGGAAAACCACTCAATTTGAGCCCGTAGATATTTACTCTGGCTTCATTAAACTCCTATTCTTCCTTAAATAGTGTAATGGACTGTGAGACAGTCCTCTAAGTAGAAAAGTTCCAGAAGAATATCACTTTGCATCATGAACACATAAGAATTTTTGATGTGAGGAAAGTTGATGATTCGCCTCCAAGATCTCCGAATTGCAGTTGAGTGCAAATTAGTTTAATACAACATATATGGGTTTTTCAGATTTCAGTGTCACAGCTATAGCTGTAGACATAATTAAACCTCTGTAACCAACCGTTGTCCTCTTCATGACATGTCGTCCTTCCCCTGCCCTCAGCGTATTTGTGTCTGCCTGTGTTTCAGCTGTTCCCTCCACCCAGCTACCTCACTTCCTTGTTTTTTTTACAAGCCACTTTTCCTGTGAACTGATATCTGTGGCAAAATAAACCAAACACAAACCTCTCACCTTCCAAGTAAAATAAACTTGGTACCTCTGTTTAACCTTCGAAGAACAATAAACTTGACCCATATATACACCCATCCTGGTGTCGGTCAGAGCTTGTAATGGAAAGTCCTGTTTATTTAGGGTTTTGTTTTTTTACTTTTCAATAAAAAGTACATCTTCGAGGCCTGCGTACAGAAAAATATCTGTGCAGGTGTGGCTTTAGAATCTGTGATATCCACCTATGAAGCATTGGGAGCTGATTAGAAAGTTTTGTCCAGATTATACCACACTGGCTGTTTGGACAGATGTGAGAGATTATAACAAATCTGTGCTGTATTGTTTCATTTTAGTCAAATTACTCCACTCTCATCTGTGATAATAGGTTCACACATACAGACACACACATGCACACACACACACACACACACACACACACACACGCACACACTGCTTTAAAGTTGATTGAAATTTGTCTTTGTGGATAGAGACACAGGTGTCGCTTTGATTGGATCAATTTGTGTTTGTGTGTCCAAATAGTGAATAGGATAACCAAAAAACAAAACACTTTCAGCATAACCTAATTTATTTATTTGTTTTTCAGAGTTTTAACAAGTAAGTCTTTTCTTATGCATATACCATATAAACATATTCAGTCTTTACATTTCTCTAAAAGCTCGTATTTCATTTTATTCCATACATATATATATGCATTCATCTTCAGTACTTGCTTCTTCCGCTGTTGCGGGTTGTGGGGTTAATGGAGTCTGTCCCAGTGGACTTGAGACATGAGGCACGGTACACTCCGGGCGCGACGCCAGTGCACCACGGTCTTTATATTCCAGTGAAGTATTTTTGTTTCATCCTCTTGTCTTGATTGTATGAGTGCCCAAACCCCGTGTTGTAACCTCTCTCCTGCTCTTTGTTTCACATTCTTTTCCAGGTAAAGTCCTACTTTCTTTCTATCAAATAACAACATTATTGAGTATGTTTCATTAACGTGACATAAGAGCAATGACTTTTGTTTGTTCCAACCTATTATTGGTTGAACTAATAGTAGTAGGGTTAGCCAGAGATCTGAGTTCAAAAAGCAAATCACTGCAGGTTGTACTTCAGACACTTTTTAACACTGTCTTCAAGAAATTATCATTTCCTGTCTTAAAACTGTTCACAGCGTGCTTCATCTATGCTGATCAATACGTGATTCAGTGTTCCAGAGCTTCAAAATTCAAGCAGTGTGGAAATTCCTGCAGATAACAGATATGACTAATGTGTTGTCACATGAGTCAGGCTCTGTGAGTCAACTAAAACTCTTTGTTCAGTTGATTCATTCATTAAAACCCTGCCAACAAGCACTGCTTGTGTTCTTAGTGTCGGCATGTTGTAATGAATTAAGACATCTAAAGTAAGGGCAAAGAAAAATCTGACTACCTTTAGAGCACTTAGACATGTTTAATGAATATTTGTAGAAATAAAGATGGAATTATCTTATTAGGTTGGATTTTTTTTAGTCCCCCAAAAAATGCAGTACCTTTTTGAAAGAAACTTCACAAACCGTGATGAAAACCAGTTACCTTTTTTTTTTTTTGTATAGTATTTACTTTATCAGCATTTTAGTTTTGAATAGTGTTTTTGTATAACAAGCACAAATTCACAGTAACTGTTATCAGCCTACTACATACGCTGATGCATCCATGCATGGGTAGTTCTATCCACCAAGGAGATGCTGTAAAATTGCTGGTCCTAACTAGAATTAACATCCTGTTTTTGTTGATTACAGTACATTTTAAACATCTTACAGTTACCTGAGTGTTTAAGCTGCAGTATAGCCAGACATTACGATTCCCCAAACAATTTTTTTCCCATTGGTGTATTATTTATTTATTTATTTGTTTGTTTGTTTGTTTGTTTGTTTGTTTGTTTGATTTGGCTTCATATTAATTTCAGACCACAAGGTGCTTTTCCACTGCCATGAAGCATCCCACTAAGGCTGTGCATGTCTTTTCCTTCACACATATGTGTGTGTGTGTGTGTGTGTGTGTGTGTGTGTGTGTGTGTGTGTGTGTGTGTGTGTGTGTGTGTGTGTGTGTGTGTGTGTGTGTGTGTGTGTGTGTGTGTGTGTGTGTGTGTGTGTGTTTGTGTGTTTGTTGCAGGTGATGCTATCTGTGCATGTTGGATTTTCTAATGTTCTGCATTCCTCTTTCCGCCTCAGTATCAGGCTGAGGTTGAAACTCAAACACAAAACAAAAAAGGAGAGCACCTTACTCATGCAAATTGTTTTTTCCCCTTTTTTCTTGGTTGGTGGATTTATTGGTGAACAAAAGAAAATAAATAGCCTGCTGCTTTATCTGGAGGTTCTATCATAAGAGCATATTCTAACCGGACTCTCCCTCTCTCTCAGTTTGTTTCTCGACCAGTACAGAGCCTGCCTGGTTGATGCCATAAGGAGATTACTACAACCCAAAGTAAGTGTGAGTTTGTGTGTGTATGTGTGTGTGTGTGTGTGTGTGTGTGTGTGTGTGTGTGTGTGTGTGTGTGTGTGTGTGTGTGTGCGTGCGTGCGTGCGCGTGCATGTGTGTGAGAGAGAGGGAGACTCTGGCTGTCTGCTGTATATATCTCTGCTTATCTCCTCCCTCTAAATCACCACCCACTATTCTCAATCAGAATTAGGTCTTACCAGAACCCCGTGTACATTAATAGTCTGACTGGATTAATATCATGTAATGCTTTAATGCTTATTATGAACAACTTGAATGTATTGCTCTGATCTCTCTCTCTCTCTCTCTCTCTCTCTCTCTCTCTCTCTCTCTCTCTCTCTCTCTCTCTCTCTCTCTCTCTCTCTCTTTCTCTCTCGCTCGCCTTCTCTTAATCATAAATCCGAGCCAACTTCTCCCTTTTGGCCTCGTGATAAGACCCCACACTGTGACAGCCAAAGCAAACGGGGGGAAATAAAGCAAAAGGCTGGAAGAGATAGGGTTGAGGTTTCTATTCATCTGAGGGAAGAGGGATGCATTTTAAGTACAAAGGCCAGACTGCTATGAGGAATATCTGTTTGTGAAAAAGGAGGTGAAGACAGCGTAAAAGTGAGGCAGATAGCAATAAAAAAAAAGAGAGAGAGAATGCAGGAAGGGATGGGGAGGCAAAAGATGGAAGGAACATAGAAGGGAAAGGAATGGCAATGATGAGGGTATTAAAAAGGACAGACCAGGAGGAGAGATGGATGTGAATGGAGATGAACAAGGAGAAAGATTGGAGGAAAATTTTAATTTAGAACGTCAACGTTAAATCAGAGACTTGCAGGATGTATGTGGTCATTAAAAGGTCACATTACACAAAGTACAACTAAAACCAATCTAGAAATAAACAAAAACACACGACTATGGCACTACCTCATAGGCTTTCATAAATGATGCCTCCGTGTCTTTGTTTTCACTAGAAGTGCTGTTCCAAAGAAGAAAGACATCTTTTAATGTCATAATTTTGAATGCTGAAATCCCATTCAATTTCATATGTTGTGTTGACTTCAGAAATCTCAGGAGTCTTAAAAACATGATAGGATAGAACCTATCTCCTTGGCTAAATATCACACTCAATACATGAGGCCTCATTCTAATTGCGGTGAGCTGACCCTTGAAAATCCATATTATTTATTACCTTTGTTAAAATGGCAGCGATAACTAGAAAGAAAAAGGGATTATTTTATTAATATGAGACTTTTACTGTTTTCCCGGCTGACATTTGAGGCAGTGACAGTCACAAATACATCCTGAGCCTGTCTCACAGTTGCAGCTGAATGCAGAAACTGCTGTGGACGAATGAGAGACATGACATCTGGCTATTGTTGTACATCTGTGTGTTAAGTCTCTCTTCATGTCTCTCTTTAATCCAGTGGAGATAATTCAGGGGCTAATATGATTTGAGTGTTGGCCATCAGACTCTTGCTGCCACAACAAGCTTTTCAAATATTTAATCATTCGCTAAGCTGATTAACCAAACAACAAAGCAATTAATTCTCCCATCTAATGGCACTAATTTGTTGTTTCTGATAAAGGTGGTTCATCCGGTGAGCCGGACCCCCTTAATCAGCTGATTAGTGCTTTTCGCTGTTGTTTTTTTGCCACTGGATTTACAGATGAAAAATCATCTTCCCAGTGAATTGATCCTGCAGTCTTCACTGCCCCCGTGGTGGTCGAGCCTGTGTTGTTGTGTGGTGTGTGTTTGGTTTGTGCATAATCGCTAAATTTGTCAGCTGCGTTTAATTAAAACAGTAATAACATGATCAATATGATATAAAACTGAAAGCTGAAAGATTTGCCAGAAACTTTGAACCTGGTAATCATGTTATTTTCCTCACAGATAAACACATCCACACACACGTGACATTTACAATATAAATAGTGATAAAAAAAACAACAGTAAAAGTAATTTCATACAGATTTGTGTTTGTGCACAGCCTAGAGAAATTAGATAAGAATAAACATGTCACTATCAAACTCCAGACGTACTCACCCTCCTCTTGCCCCCCCCCCCCCAGGGTGTGGCGATGGTTTTTGCGCCACTGCGAGGTGAAACTCTAAGACTGTTCTGTCAGCTGGCCCAGCAGACCGGACTCAACGTCTCTCAACACCACCAGTACGACGCTCAGGTCATGGATGTTCATTCAAAAGTAAGAAACCGAGACGCTGCTGAACACGACATAAGATAATCCATCAGTGTTTTGAAAGGCTGCATTATCTTAGTTTATGCCGTTAAACAAAAATGTAGGAAAAAAGTGTTCAGAGTTATTAATATGTTGTCTTCTTTCCAAATAACCTGCAGCTGAAAGTGTGACTACAACTACAGTATTAATGAAACAGCACCAGTGTGCATCAGCCGCCTCTGTGCTGAAACCTCGTATTTGTTTCAGCTTAGCTTCTACAGCAACCTGTAAGTGTTGTGTTATAATGAACTGGGCAGAAAACCTGCTTCAAATGGTCCAGTTGTTTGCTCCAAAACATACTACGGTAAGTCTGTTGTGACTTCATAGGGAAACCAGCAACGCTGCACATTCAGCAGAAACACCTCCATTCACAACACCGTGAGTCAGACACGGCGAGCCGTGGAGAGAAAGGGAGCTTGGGAAGTATATTAGTAGGTAGTGTTTAAAGAAGTGTCCAGTTGTTAACTCCATTACACACATCATTACAAAAGAGCAGGACAGAAAGGAGGAGGCTAACAGTGCACACGCAATCACTTTCACAGGTAGGACAATTGAACAAAGTAGCCATTAAAGACTGTTAAAGTGGTCTGAGCCTCAGCAAAGGAAATGTCACTCGTTTCCCCTCCTGTTTTTTCTCCCCCTCACTAAATTTAGCATGGAGTCAATCACAGTCTATGTCTAAGTGACTCTGGACCCTTTCAGCCCACATGTCAGGTCAGCCGATGTTTACAGAGGAGGGGTTGGGTTCAGGCTGGTTTTAAGCCAGTTAGAGGCAAATAGTCACAATCCACATTTGACCTCCGTACCACGGTGCAGTCAGGTCAGCATTTGTTCCAATGTGATGCAACAACGTCATAGAAAAGAGGCACTTCAGCAAATTAAAATTTTGCATCGTCTGTCTTCAGTTTATGCAAACCCTGTTTCTTGAAAGTTATAATAATATGCAATTAATTTCAATTAGCAGGACTGAAATCCTGATATCTGGTGCCAAAATGTGTGCTTTGTACCCTTACTCATCCACAATAACCTCCTCTGCTTATTGTAACCTGTGCTCAAGGCAAGAATGTGACTTTTCCTGCCCTACAAAGAATATCGCCACTGGAAGAAATGCAGGCAATAATCACATTTCCTTGAATTTCAAAAATTTAATTTAGAAGCATATGAAAGTATTCTTTTTCTCAGTTTAATCTTAGTGCCCCTAATAAAATGGGGAGCAAATAGAGAGACACTTAACAAATATGGGAGATAATAGGAAAATATAAAGAGATCTCCCTTTTGAAGGGATGCATTTTTGAAATAAGCAAACACTTACATTCACTTATCACATTCAATTTATGAGTCATGACTTCAGATAGATTCACTGTTGGCGGTTTTGACTTCAGGTGTAGCAGGACAGGGAAGGAACAAAGGCAGGAAAGAAAAAAGAGTGAAGTTAAGGAGATGGGAAAAAAGCCACGGGTTCACTGGGATTAAAGTGGATGCTGCCATTTCTTTAAATTTAAAAGAAACGCGACTTGGATTGAAAAAGTAGTAGGAGATGTATTTGAGCTTCAAGGCCGCGTAATACAGTCATTGAATAACACAAATTGTTCAGCACCTCAGCTGCTTGGAGAATTGCTCTCACTGCCCATCATTTTAGCGATGAGAGTTGCTTCACGACAGAAAGTGCAGAGTGGTGAATTTCAGACAAAAAATAAAATTTCACTCTGGAGCGTTTCTTTTTCCTCTTTTCCAGTTGGCTTGGTCTCGAAATGCACACTTCTGAGTGTGTGACACACACTGTATCACATATGCACATGTTCACACACACACACACACGAACACAGTGGGGTCAGGTGCTGAGTGTGAATATAAGGACAAGCTGAAGTGCCCCCCTCACATCTGAAGGTGATTAAGTCTCCTCTGCTTATCTTCTGATGAACACTCTGAACACCCTGTGTGATTGTGTGTGTGTGTGTGTGTGTGTGTGTGTGTGTGTGTGTGTGTGTGTGTGTGTGTGTGTGTGTGTGTGTGTGTGTGTGTGTGTGTGTGTGTGTGTGTGTGTGTTTGTGAGAGAGAGACAGAGTGTGTCCTTGTTTGTGCCTGACTGACCATTACACACACACACAAACACACACACACACACACACACACACACACACACACACACAGCTATAACCCAGCTATATCACAATCCTGTTCAGACCAGACATCACTCAGACAGACTGTTGGCCAGACATTACACACAAACACACATCCTATGATGGTATCAAAGTGAAACATACACTATCACTGTGGGGAGACACACACACACATACACACACACTTCTAAACGAGCAGCTGCTCCTCATTTGCACTACAATTTAGCTTTCTTCATCTATATTTACTTGCAGTCGGTTTTCAGAACAGAAGATAATGTATGTATTCGATCGTTTTTTTGTTTGCAGGGCAGAACAGTAAAAGATGTCTGCGTAAATGGTATTACAGAATATTCCAGTTGTTAAGCTGTTATCAAATTTTGCAATAGACATTTTTCATTTTCTAACAAATTGTTCAAATTCTCCTGAAATCTATCGTTTCCATCAGTAATTCATCATTTTTTTATACGACGATTCTAAACATTTAGTGAGCCTGCACATCTTTCCATTTTTTTTTGTTTAATATATTTGTTCAAAATGATGCGAAATGTGAATCAAAGCTGTTGTGCAATCTAACTTTAATAAATAAGGCCCAAAACATGGAAAAATAGAACATTGAGAAGGATATATAGTTGACCAAGGTTGAAATAAACCATAGGCTAACAAGGAAAACTTATCATATATACCTGTATACGATGTCTATATGTTACTATCATCGGTGTGAAAGCTTTGTAATGTATGTAATTCTATGATGCACTGAAAGCCACCATATAATAATGAATGAATTCCCAAGAGCAGTAGGCACCAGTCAGTCCATCCACAGCAGTACCACCACACCACAAAGTGGTTTTAGTCTCCACATGGGTCATGTATTCTGGGTTGACCTCCTCTCATCAACTTTCCTCCAGTGGACACAGATGCTATTAAACAGGCGCACCTTCTGCAGCTGGATTTGTCATGTCGCATTTGATTCTGTTTCAAATACGCTGCCGCTGGTCTTAATCTTCTGTTTTGTTTGTGTTGGGGTGGAAAAGAGAGAAGCCTTTTTTTTTAAGCATTTGCCTACCAACAATCTCTAGACCCCCAGCTCACTACTCTGCAGCTTTCCAAACAAAAACACACTTCCACCCTCTGACACAAACACACTCGAGGGACTGCAGACAGCAGGCAGGCCCGATGTGCACTGATTGTGCGTGTGTGTGTGTGTGTGTGTGTGTGTGTGTGTGTGTGTGTGTGTGTGTGTGTGTGTGTGTGTGTGTGTGTGTGTGTGTGTGTGTGTGTGTGTGTGTGTGTGTGTTTGTGTGTGTGTAAGACGTTAGCTGGGACGGGCAGACAGGGTTAGCGCGTTATCCTCTTATCCCCACTGTTGTGGAATAGAGAGGCAAGCAGCTGGAGGGACTGCAAGTACCCTGATAATGCCAGCGCTATTTTCTAACCCGCCATCTTAATCTTGTTACTCAAATGGTTGTGAAGAGAGAGTCATGAATTTTAATTTCTCACACATGCAAGAGGAGTGTGTGTGCATACGTGTAGATCTCCTGTCTCTTTCACATACATAAATAGTATCCCCACTGTGTCCATGCGCTCACACTCTCCTCCCTGCCTCCCCCTTTCTTTCCCCTCACTTTTCTCTCTCTCCTCTCACTCAGCTGCTGGGTTGCCCCCTCCCTTTGACATATCTTCATCCTTCTCCCTCTCCATCCATCTGCCCCCCACTATCTTCCCATTTCCTACATCACGACCCATTTCTCTATTTATTCAAGCCTGTCCCTCTATCCCTTACTCCACTCATCTCTCCATCCACCCTATCCTTCATTCTCTGTTTCCTAATCCGGCAGAGGGAGACCCCCAAACATTCAGTTTATCCCTTCCTCCCTTGTCTCAGAGCTTCCTCTTCTCTCTTTTTCCACCTTGTTCAGTTTCTCTCTGGTCTTCACAAACAGAGCAATAATAAGGAGGGACAAAAGGAGGCAGGGAAATAGAGCAGCACAATAAGCCCACAAGAGAGAGGGAGACTGTAGCTGGGGAAAAAGTGGTAATAAAAAATGACTTGTGCCTTGGTAAGAGAAAAAAAAAAGAGAAAAGATTGTGGGGTGGCAGGAGTGGGGGGTCGGTTTGAGAGCCGATTTAGCCAGCCACCCATGAAGCTGATTAGGCAGCCTGCGATCAGGAGGAACAGCTTTGCTTGTTAAACTTTTCACCTCTGCAAGCTCTTAGCCCTAACCCTCCCCGTTAAGGCCCCCTCCCTACGACTCCACCTCTCCCACCTACCCCCATCCACCCATCTACCGCTTCCTTGCTCCTTCCGGCTGGTAGAATTTGAATGTCAATGCTGGCAGTGGTAATGTAGCAGGTTTAGTACAGGGGCTAGGCAGCTGCTCCACCACGACCAAACACCCCCTGGGGTGTCTAGTTTTCTGCCCGCCTCTCGGGTCATGGGTTCAGCAGTGGGCCAGAGCTTGAAGGGATGGTCATAGGAAGATAACACATATGTAGACATAGACATTGAAAGAGGCTGAATGAGGAGTAGATAGTGTAGTGACGAAGACCTCTGAGCGATCACATGTGTGATGAAGGTGTGTGACAACAGCAATAGCAATAGAGTAATATTATTGGTAATAATTGATGTGTTTGTGCTTGAATATTAAAATTGTGTAGTTTTGGGTGCATTTTTTGGCTCCATTTCAAAGCAGGTGTTGGAGAAGTGACAGGAGAGGTGCAGCAAAGTTGGTAGTGATGAAATAAACAGTTCAAAATCAAGATCAGCTAATATACCACAGTCGGCAAGAACAAAATGACAGAAATGCTCTTCAAATCTAAAATATTCCATAGTTGTCCCTAGTCCTCATGCTTTTTATGTTCTGTACTTTCAGATGCTGAGACAGGGAAAAGAGGCTTATGATGAGAACATCCACTACCCTCTCCTCATCACTCTCACCAAAGGACCTCAACCTGTCAGCCACACCTGGTAAACCAAAACAACACCATGTGACCAACAAGTGAGGAAGAAGAAGTGCGCTGATAACAGAATTAGAATTAGAACGGTAGAAATTGACTCAAAGGCTATTCTCGTCGACAGAGAGAGTAAATCAATATTATTCACATTGACCAGTGACAGGATTTACTGTGTTATCAGTGAGGGTCTGATTTGGACATAGTTTGATCTTGCATGTCTTGTAGTTTGAGTTGTCGCCGAGGGAAAACCTTGTTTCCAGGGCGGTGGTGGAATCAGTCACTGCAGCTGGAGAGAAAGGAAAAGGGCCTGATATATTATACTGTATATATGTTTTAACACTTTGTCATCAGTTTCCAACATACTGGTAACCAAGTCCTCTCATCTGTTGACCTAATACTTAGTCACTGCTTTAATCAGCTGGTCAACCCGACCCATCAAGAAAGTGAACCACATTGCCAGACAGTTCATTTGACCAGTCAGTGTTCATTTTTCATCATTTCAGCCCACAAACCAGTCATCTGTTTGGGCAGCAGTGGATCTGCCAGATTACATAGAAATCTACAGTCAGTCCAGCTGTAGGTCATCTTTATTAAGTTGTTCTGTTAACAATCAGTGTTAACCTTTGCCACTGTGGTTCTGGTGCCAGCATGGAGACTGGCTCTAATTCATTAGTTACATAAAAGTGTGGAGCAGCTCAGTTACAAGTGTGCTTCCTTTATATCTGATCGTCCCCGTTTCCCCAGCTTTCATGTCTTCTTACGCAGCTCATTCTTCCCGGCCAGAGGTCAACGCTAATAATGTCTTTTGTGCATCTCAGGAGCCACAACTTTGCATAGCCTCATCACCATGGTTATGCATAGTCCATCGTCCTCTTTTCTCTTTTTGTCTCAGTTTAATATCAACTCCAAATCCTACTTTACTGATAGTGTGGTAAAAATTTGTCTATAGAGTACCGAAACTAAGGTGTAAAACTGATCTATTGTGAGTGCTGTCGTGAACTCTGCAGGCTGTACCGGCAGCACGGGAATTCAAGCAAGTTTGGTAACAGGAGTAATGGGCTGTGTCTTTGGAGACTTATCCTCCATTTCCATACAAAAACACATACGCTTGTTTCAAGCGATGTGCTCCTCATCGCCTACATCCTTCCATTTGTCTTTTACGTTGACATTGGCTGTGGCTAAACTGCCCTCGGCCATGTCCGGTGGAACTGTCTAGCTTCTTCTCTTTCAGGCCTGGTCTGTCTGTGCTGGTGATGCGTGCTCAACATTCATATTAAACATGTGCTGTTGTTTTTGTAATAGCAAACTGCTGATTTTGCCAATTTGCTGCAGACTTTTCAGGAAACACAGCCACAACAATATCATGTTTCACTCTGTACCCTACTGTGAAAGAGTAAAATACAGCAGCAAATTATCCCTAACTCAACTTATCTTACTAGCTGCAAGTGTTTCGGTTTGCAAGTGGAGAACAAAAAAAAAACAAAATGTATTGAAAACAACCAACAGCACTCTGCTTGAATAGAAGCCAGACACAGCCACATCCAGTAATCCTTCAAGGTTAGCATGTGATTTAAAGCACGCCTCTTCACATTTCAATCATGCTGCTTTATTTTCTATGGGTGCGTTGTCTATCGGCACTATTAACAAGTCTTTACTTGTGCTTTCAGCTGTTTGTTGTGGTATTGAAGAAGCACCCAAGTGTCAGCTGGTCACTGCGGTGTTTCCATATTTCACTGTGATTCGTATTTGTATACAGCAGCTAAGAATCTATGCAGTATCTCTTGGTGGCTGCTTTTTGTATGCCTCATTTCGAAACGCTCCCACTGCAAAAGTTTAGAGGTGTATCTTATCACATTTCTATGTGTGATATGGTTTGCTATAAAACATTTTTTAACACCATCCTCACTGTGACTTTGTACGGTGCATTGATCACTGTCTAGTGTGCCATCACCCAGCCAACTGATATTTTTTTAAAAATTGTGTTTACTGTGATCTCTGCTCTGTTTCTTCCAATATCACTGCCTCTATATACAGACTGAAGAAAAAGTTATCTGTAATGTTTTTGCATGCAGTGTTGTGAGACTGTTGTGTACTCGGGTTCTTTCACTGTGACATCAAGGCCCAATCCCAATTCCTGTTTTTAATATTTCACACATTTTCAATTGCCCCTAATTCTAAATGTGTCTGTTTCTGCTACCATTATTAACTAGTTACAAATATGGCCTCAGTTCCAGGACAGATGAATAGAATAGCGGAAAAGAAAACAGCAAAAAAAAAAAGAAGCATATTTGTTGTCCAAAAACAGCATGAGATTAGTGTGAGTAAAAACATGTATAACAATACAGTTCCATTTTCGTTTGCATCTACATCAATCAGATATTCCTGTGATTTTTTTTCTTTCTTGTGTGATCATTTGCTAAGATAAACAACATTTATACCTTTTTTTTTTACCAGAACGGTGACCATATTTCATAAATTTGCTGCTGTTCACAAAGTTTTCTGGGCTTTTCTACTGCTGCCTTCTTCCCCTTCAATTTGAGTCTGCATCGAAAAATTATTAATTTCAAGGGCTTGATAATCACTATCCCTCCATCTCCTAAAGAAACAGGACAGGCATGTAGCTTCCGATATGAGAGTGTGCAACATGGAAGAGAAAGAGGCAAGCACTAGGTCTAAGGGGACTGGGATTGAGCCAAAGTCAGTTAAGGAATTGTTCAAAGCCAGTGTCATAGACGGTCGTGTGGTCTTTTATTTTCCATTTATGCCTTCTCTCCATGTCGTTAGTGTCTAAAATTATTGGTATTAATTAACTGTGGTATTAAAAAAATTCTGTCCTCATTCTTCTTTTCCCATTTACACAGTGATATTTACAGACTCCCATGTCATTATATTGTGAAGTTTTTTGACTACAATAGTTGCTTTGTTAAACGGTTGACATTAAAACAATCCTATTCATTTCAACTAAAAAAAAAAGAGTTCAAGAGAATCCTATTTTTGCTGTGGAGACTGTAGTCACAGTCGGAAATACTGATGCACAATTTATATCATGTAATTGGTTGTGCATCTCAAGCTCAAGTGAGTAATTGTACCTTTTGGTCATTCGGTTTTATTTTCAGAAGTGGTTAGTGTTATTTTTCTGTGGCACACAGTACTTTACTTCAATGCACGTTTTTAACAGAAATTAAAAGTTATTTTTTTCATATTTTCAGACTTTTCCAGAAAAAGCTGTTGATGTTATTCTAACTCAAATGAGGAATTGAATTTACAGTACTTGTAATTTCTTACTGGCATCTGTCACCTTTTATCCAATATGATGCAACTGCAGATTATTTTTGCCCTGATTTATTTTTAATCAAGCATCATTTTATCCTGACCCTGGAGACAAAAAGAAACAGAAATGTTTGTAGTTGTTTTGAAAGGTCCATTAAAGGTATATCAATCAAATTTCAATCAAATATCAACTTTTAAATGGACTGACTAAACTCTTATCTTAAAGTCTTATCGTTTTACTGTTAAACAACAACAACAAAATGAAACTGTTTGAAAGGTTTGGCACGTACAGTTTTTTTTCCCATCCAAAGGATGGGAATAAATTACTGGTTTTTCTCCTTCATTTTGTCATCATTTAAACTGTCATTGAAAACAATAGTTGAGAGCTTTTATGAAATTGCAATTCAATGCTAATTGAGATGACCCTAAGTATAACTATATGTAACGCATTTTACTGTGGAAGTTAAGATTAAGTTTAGAATTAATTCATTCTTTTATGTGTCTGTCATAGAAATGCTGGTTTTAAATCTGAAGTAGCGTTCTGACTTAAAGACACCTTTGATTCATGAAATGCAACAAATACAGTATTTTATTTTTCTCTATAATAAAAATGTGTCACCAGGAACTAGTGGTGTGACAACATGAACACACACATTTTAGTTAAGGTTATTGAGATCAATGTGACTATTTACAGTTCCCGTTTTCCCACATAAAAGATCATAAGACTAGTGTTATAAACCTGCACTAAATCAGATGTGTCTGGCACATTGGCAGCCCTTTCCTTTGCCACTGTCGTATTGTAGAAATCCACATCCAGTATCAAAATAAGAAATAAAAACAGGTCTTTTGTTACTTCTGTTCACTATTGATTTTAGCTTTAAGTAAGGAAACAAATAACTCCTTTTTTCCATTTTTCACATCAATTCCCAAGAGAAAATTGATTATAATATGCACTCACTCACTTGTATCTGAGGGAACAGTTTCACAGGGGTTGACAGTAAAATATAGAACACAATTAAATATTTCAGCGTGTACGTTTCAGTGTAGACAAGGCTTTATAGAGCAAGTTTATCAAAGTTTGAAATGAAGTGAATGTCTAATCTGTCTAATCTGAGTGTGGCTGATTTTTGTGAATTGATAATAAACTCTTTTCAAGTAATTGGGTGTATGTGTCTTAGTTCGAAAATAAATCTTCAAAAAATTATTTTGCTATTGAAAATAAATACTCAAGCTCTTGCAGGTTCTGTGATGATTTCTGTATTTTCCCCATTAAGCGATTATTAATAACTGCTTTTGAAAAAAAAATGTTTTGCTTTTTTTTTTTTTGTTATTAACTGTATTAATCCCCAAGGGGAAATTAAATCCGGTTTTGCACAGATGTATAAAGTTTTCTTCAGGCCCAGATCACCGGTGGCCTGGGATTCCAAAACAAAGACCTCCTGCAGGCTAAGCTGGTGCCAGACAGGGTAACTCACACAGATACACACTCACAAACATCCACATGTCGAGCCCGGGCGACAGGCCACCGCCCCCAAATTGGAAAAGGAGAGGGGGAAGGATAAAGGATGGAGGTGGGGCAGTACACAGCAGCTAATCCTGAAGGTTTACTCTTCTGTTTATCAGTCATAAGGAGGGAGGGACAGCCAGAAAGGGAGGTGCCAGCCAGGCCTTCTCAGCTGTCTTGATATTTAAAGAGGACTGTTCTCTCTTCCCGAACACTCTTCTCCACAGACAGAGAAGAGATAGCAAAACCTGCAGACAGTCTGAGAGAGGAGGACAGAGAAAGGCTGAAAAAGACAAGAAAGCAGACTAGGAGAGAAAAATGAAGAAGCACTGAATGGTAAAGAAGGGGGAAGTAAGACAGCTAGAAGGAATGGAGGGTAGATTGAAACAGCAGGAAAAGCTTCAGCCATGAAAGAAAAGACAAGCTGACTGAGAAGAAACCAAGATTGACTGGCCAAGTGAGTGATTGAACAGAGAAAAAGAGAGAGACAGAGTGCTCCCAGCTCGACACAAGGGCCCTATTAACTTGACCACTTGCCCTTTGCACACAAAGGCAGGGCCGGCCCACTGCACCTCCCACCCAATTATCCACGATTAGGCTCAGTGCACTGTGCCAAGATGGAGAGGGAGGGAAAAGAGGAGAGTGGGAGAGAGGCGAGTAAGGGAGGAGGAAGAAGGGGACAGAGGGAAGAAGGGCAAGAGCAAGGACTGGAATTAAGTGGCGGGTGGATGATTAAGGATGACAAAATTGCTGTTAACATGTAAGGATTACAACAATTAGCATTCTCCATGCAAATATGCATTCTGTAGACGGTGCACAGCATCCAATTTCAACTGGACGTGTTAAGTTGTGTGTTCTCTTACACAGATATCAAATATCCTCATGGGCACTAAAAAGGACATAATTTGTCACAGTTGACAACAACTGCAGGTTTGATGCACCTTTTCCTCGCAGTGCGATCCAGATGTGTGTCCACAAACTCCACCCGGCTATTTGACCTGCACATTTACAACTCCGGTGCCACCACTGGGCTGCAATGAGTTTTATGTTTTGATGTGTGAGCGCTCAGTGTGTGAATGTTCGACTTGTTTACGTGTCTCCTACTCTATTTTGCACCACCACCACTTTATCCATCGCCAGAAATCTCACAAAACCTTTCAAGCCTTTTCCTCTCTCTTCTCCTCCTCAAGGCAAATTGAGCAGGGCTTTTTAAATGATCCACTCATTATTGGTAGTAGAGTCACTTTGGTTTTTCAGCTCTGTCTGATTGCCTTCCTGCTTCCTCACCCCCCACCCCCGCCCTTTATCTCTCCTTGTTTGGAAGTAGATTTTTTTTTTTTTTTGCTTGTCCCCCCTCATTCACCCACACCCCCTGCTCACACTTCTCCCTCCAGAATGGCTTTTTGATCCGTTTGTGTTCATGAAGTGGAATGCTGCTTAAAAAAAAACAAAAAACATAATGTCTGAGTTGACGTGGCAGAGTCGGAGCCCCCCCCCCCCCATCTCCCCCTATGTGCAGACAAACACACATTACATTCACCATCCTCCATCACTAAGGACACATGATGCTGGCCTTGATGGCAATAATGTTTTCCATTACAGGAGAAAGAATTGGGAAATATGTGGAGATGGAATTCCGCGGTATTAACGTAAGGTTGAATAGGATACTGACTTTACAGGGTGAGAGATGTGTTTGTTATTCTTTATCTCTTAAAAAAAAAGTGATTTTGCCACTTGTGGACACCTTTAACAGATGGAAACATACAAAATGAATTCTATGTCGACTCCCATCTGTTCACTCGGAGACTCGATAGGGTGCTTGTGTTTATCCCCATTTACCTGTTCTGCCCCCCCCCCCATCTCTAATACCTATTAGAACTCTGGCAGAGGGCTGACATAAACCACTGTAGGAGCCAAACTGAATTAGCACCTGCCTCTCTGCATAAAAGCAGCTCCTTTCTGTGCTTTTGTCTGCCTGTGACTTTGTCCCTCAGCTAATCAGTGAGGCTATCAATCAGTCTGTGAAAAGCTCGGTTGTCATTTAGCGACCAAAGCTTTACATTTAATGATTTAGATAACCAGGTAGGAAGTTCTGAAACCCGGTGAGAAGATTTATCCTTTTCATAGAATTTTTGTTCATTTCATTAAAACAGAAAAAAAAAACAGCCTTAACTAGTCTTTGGAAGTACTCCGCTAATGTTTTCATTGCAAAAACAATCAGATTATAATTTGCTTCCAAATCTGTGTTGAGTCATTAAATATTGCCTTCGGATATATTATAAGAACTCACAGTGAATATCAGTCTGTGTGATCGATAATCAATGACCTACTAGGTCTTTTCCCCATACTTTGTCTGCACACCCAGACAAACATCAGACTCTCAGTGGATGGTTTTACTTGGGGTCATGACACCGAAAAACTCCACTCTTTATGTACAAGAGGCTTCCTCAGTTTCAAACTCCAACTGTTCAGATTTGAGGAAGCCTCCTGGATGAGTGGCAAGACGTCTTCAAGCAAGTCCAGTACACTTCATTCAATCCGGAGATCTACCGTGACCTGGACAGGCTTCACAGACATTGTGGAGCGTCATTCACTTGGATATGAAGACAACAAATCCACTGTGAGGCGGAACTTCTGAATTTACTTTCGTGAGCAGCACCATCCTGTCTGTCATCCAGTCTCGCCAAGGCTTCATTTGTGGTACCTAATCTATCTTTGCCTCCTTACCTTTCACGCCATCTTGCCTACTATCCCCATCTCTCCCGTTCTTTTTTTACCTGTGTGCCTCTGGTTACCAGGGCAACAGCTCTAACCTGTCGACCCATGTTCCCGTGGGCCAGGGGACCATTAGGGGCCAGTCAACAAGCCTCTCTTCCTGCCTCAAGTATTGCTGGCAGGAAAGAGAGGGTCCTCGTCTCTGCTTTGAAGGTCAACAAGGCCACATCCCACCACTCTGTCAGTAACTCTTGTCCCCCCTCCCACCCCGAGTCCATCACCGCAAAATGCAGCTTTAAAATGAAGGTCCAATTGAATCACACAAACATTCAATCACACTGCCGTTACCCATGGAGTAACCATAGTTCATATCCTGGGTATATGATGGTGAGTTACCACTACACCTATCCATCCAGTCACATGTTCACAAGTATTACTTTCTGCCATGACATGCATCTAGCAAGAAGGCCTTTGAAAAGTCAAGTTTGTGCGATCACTGCTAGAGAAATGGTCTGGTAAGGTTTCACTATAGCCTCAAGAGATACCCTAAAAATGCTGACTTAAAACAACCCAGGCTGTTGTAGTGATAGTCAGTATAAGACCAAATGCTGCTTCATACACATACAGTAAATCTGGGTTCAGGGAACCAGTTGAATACCATACATACCATGCAGGAGTTGAAGGACCATTGTGATAAAGCATTGACATTTATTTTCTACACTGATATTTTCTTTATTTAGTCTTTTTGTTCATGTGTTTAGGAGGAGGGAGATAAAATACTATTTGGTTCGAAATTGAATTTAATAGATCTGTAGAATTCCAACTTAAAAGTAAAGGAATCCTTTTAGGATGTTGGCTCACAGGGTGGCATGCACCTGTTCCAAACAATTTTGTGGCTTTTCTGTTTGAGGGAGGTAAATACTCCAGCAGCCACTTGTCTGCCTCCTTAGGGGGAAATGTACATAGATTATGTCCACACTAATCCTTCTGCAACAAAAAGGTATTTTGCTTCAATACAACGGTTGGGTAGGGGTTTCAACAGATACACTCATCCTTACCAACACACTCTTACACATACACACAAATCTCCCGTCCATATGTGCACAAGGACATTGGTGCAATTAACCTTTAGCTGATTCAATCCAAGTACTCTGTTTGATTGAATAGAGCTTGAGTGTTCCCTAAGCCGTAACCACAACCTCATGTTGAGTGAGTGAGAGTGATTGAGTGTGTGTGTGTGTGTGTGTGTGTGCGTGCGTGCGTGTGTGTGTGTGTGTGTGTTAACATTTTCTGAAATTCTGAATGTTGAATTCTAAATAATTACTAGAGGAGACAGTGACCCATTCTAACGAGTGTGTGTCTTGTTAGGACGGGGATTGAAGTCTGGTCCTAATGCAGAAAATTTCATCTCATTTAAGGTTACATTTTGGCACTGGGTTAAGCTGCTCACACGGATACCTGTGCAAACCTCTGTGTGTGTGTGTGTGTGTGTGTGTGTGTGTGTGTGTGTGTGTGTGTGTGTGTGTGTGTGTGTGTTTGTGGGTTTGTGTGTGTGTGTGTGAGGGTTTGTGTGCGAGCCCCTGACTTGCCATTAGTGCAGCCACTTCTCCAGCCAAAGAGTTTAGACTCGGAGCTTGAGTGGTATTGCTGGGTTTATCCTGCAGAATGAGCCTCTTCTGCTCCAGCTCTAGCCTGTGGCCCTGGCAGCCTGTCATCTGTCAAGAGTCTACTAGCCTTGAGTTCTCTTTTTTTGTTACTGGTTCAAATGGATTGACTTTAATATGTGCAGAAAGTACTGAAAGCCCCCAAAATGCTGGCATGTTTCATGAGAACTAGCTTACCGTTGCCCTGCTCATGCACATACTGTACATCCGCACTTTTATCAGCATCATCGTTGGCTTTTCAGCAATGTTTCTTTGTCTGTTAGCAAAAACCACTTGATGGATTTTTTATGAAGCCTGGTTGGATGGTTGGTCATATGATGAGAAAGAACTCATTCATTTTCTTTAAAATTGTGAGAGGAGGCTTTTTCATCTATTATTAAGAATTTTTTTTGAAAAGGCAAGAAGTACATTTGCAGCGTCTCCAGATAGACAGGTGGGGCCAGGAACTTTTTTTCTACATTTTAGTAAATACCATAAAACTGGGTGGAAATTTGGGGCATTCGTTATATGTTGCTTTCATTGTTGAACTAATAATAATACCAATTCTGGATGCATGTTTTCATGTTCCTGCACTCTGATAATGAGGGTTGAACTATGATTTTATGTGACATCCTGGATAATCCGAACTGCCTTAGCAGTTCTGTAAAGGTTTGTTTAGTTTCCATACGTTATCATCTATCAATTAAGTATTTATGGATTATAAAATATTAGAATTCAATAACTGCCAGAGATGATGCCTGTTAGCTGAGTCTTACCTTTTCATCTCCTGCTATTAATGCTAATATAATTGATTGTGGTCAACGTTTTTTTTTTCAGCTTTTGGTATCTGTAAATATTTTTTGTTTTGTAATTTATATATTTGTAGGTAAAATGGGACACACATCATGTCTTAACATGTATCTACTGCATGTATGCACGTTATAGTTTATGCATGTGCCTGCATGCACGCTGCTGTATAGCACCATTCCTCTCTGCACCGCAGTCTCATGTTATAATGTCTCCCTTGCTTAGATTCATGCGGCGTGCTGTTGTGCGCTACTAACTCACACGGCTCTATTAATTAGCTGTTTGATGTTGTAAATTGGTCTCCCACTGCTGCACTAATTGATAACGCCATTGCCATTGACAACAGGAAACACAAAAACAGAGAAGTCTCTTGCCGACAACCTATTCAAGCAGTAGACAGTGAGAGTGGGTTGGGATGAAAAGCAGGAGGAAGTGAAAGATGAGAGTAAGCAGCAAAAATCCTTGGGAGGAGAGAAAAGCAAGACAAAACAAGTGATGAGACGAGGGAGTGAAGAAGGGCCGAGATGTTACAGGTTTTTCCATGTTTCACAATGTAATTTCCAAGTTATTCTACATATTGATTACTGTTTTGGTATTCGCGGATCGTGTCTAACTCTCACAAACAACAGTCTGCGTTTATAGGTTTCCATTTGATGAAAATGTAAATGCAATCTCATGTGTCAACACTTGGTAATGGCAATATCGTCTTTCAATTGCCTGTGATCTGCATAGCTCCCACCCCTCACTTCTCTAATGGCACTGTTCAGCTATTCATTGAAATGTCTGCTCTCATCTATAGTGTGTGTTTTTACCTGTCAGAGTGCCTGTCACCTGGGATGCCTACGCTGAGCATCGGAAGACGAGACAGCCGGCGTGCATTCGTTGTGAGCCATCATATGTTCATGTCTGAATTTAATGAATTAGTGTTTCACCTAAAAGTGAGGCAATTGTGACATTTTTTTGTGTGAGAAGAGCTGATTGATTGATTATTGGAAGCGTTTCTTTTAAATACAGGGTTGCAAAGAATCCGTAGCAGAAACTCCAAACTGAAATATCCAGACAAATATGGGATGTACGTACATAATTTAATCCAGAGAATGACTACATGTGGTGAACCTCTCTTTTTTTGATCTAGTCCCACCAGGTGGACAAAGTTTCCACTAATTGATAAAGTGATTTTTTTGACCATCCATTCTTCTGACTCTCTAATCTGACTTTTATCCAACACCACCAACAGGTTTAAATTTTAGGTTTAGAATACAAAATTTTAATCCCTACCATTAAATCTTATTTACAGATGTTATCAAGATTTGTTAATGAGAAAAAAGTTTTATTCTCTGGCTCTCGCTGCCGAAAGACCAAACAGATCATCTAAAATGATCTATGAACTATTGCGTTGGAATAGGCTCCAGTCATACAGTGATATGTGCCGCCTCAGTACTGTGTTTATGCTTCTGTTCCATCCCTCAGATGGTCTGTCTGAAGGCGTCGGTGTCCGTGTGTATGGATTCACAAGTGTGTGTCCATGGTGAAAACAGCAAAGCCTTTAATGGTGGCAATGGTGGCAAATTACAGACCATACTTCTTTTAACCACACTCATACATCTGAACACACAATTGTTCCCCATCTTGTGGTAGTCAGTGCAGTACCTCCAACTGTCACCACGCACGCACGCCTGTTCGCGCGCACACACACACACATACACACACTTTTACAGAAGCCTTTTCATCCATTTACTGAAAAAAGAGAAAAGTATTGTCACTCCTGCTTGTATATGGTCTTCCGACTCTCTTGCTATTATATATCTCTCCATTAGAGGCAATTACTTTCCAGAGCTAGCCGCTGCACTCTCACACGGTTTCATCAACTTTGTTCAAAGAGCTTGTCTTTTCAAGTTAACTACACACCAAAATCAAGTTTGTGGTACTTTGTTCAAAAAAAACATGTTATAATTTATTTTCCATTTATTTCTTCTTAAGAAGAATTTAAATAAAAAATGATCTGTTTGTTTTGCTGATTTGAACAAATACATTCATGAAGAGCAGGAGCACACTTCTGCGACAAAACTCAACACTTTATACCCAAGGTCACACAGTCAGAAATGTCTGCTGAACCCATTTGGTCTGAGAGACTCATAAACCAGCCTTGACCTGATTAAATGGCGTCCGACAACACGACAGACAACTTCCTGTATTTGACCCCAGTGTCTAATAGTGGCTTACTCCCATACATCAAACAGGACTCAATAGGAAATGTTCCTGTGGAGACAATAACACTCCTGGTGGCTTTGGTTTAGAAGGAGACCCCACTGTACAAACTCGGCACGCAAGGCTGAAAGCTGCCCTGAAACCGGACGGAGGCTTTTATTGTGTTCAGAGTGGAACTTTAGAGGCTGCCCAAACCTGCCTGCAACCGGAATGTCACAATGTCACACTGTGTGTGTGTGTGTGTGTGTGTGTGTGTGTGTGTGTGTGTGTGTGTGTGTGTGTGTGTGTGTGTGTGTGTGTTTCATAACTACACCAACCTCTTGCTTACTTTGTTAATTTTTGGCATTTTCAGCAGTAAATGAGAATTTCATTTTTCTGAGCCAAATAAAACAACATTAACTGACTGCAACCACTCAAGCAAACATGTCTCTGAGCTCTGCTTTCATGTCCAGGACTGAACAATCTGAATTTTTTTATACCGTACAAGTCTGATGAATACAGTAGGTGTCTAACAGAAATATTTGCAGTGCAAAAGGTTTTAGACTCTGATATTCCTGTTCTGACACACAGCTTGTGGTTTTAGCCTATATACTCACACACACACACACACACACACACACACACACACACACACACACACACACACACACACACACACACACACACACACACACACACACACAAGGAAGAGCACAACAGTGTCTTCCTTGTGAACATATTCGCATATCCACCATGCCTAACAGGCAGAGAAGTGCCATCCTGACAGGCTTAATGAACTAGCCATTTAAGTGGTCAAATTATAGACTCATCCTTTTTATACTCTGATATCTTGTCTTTGTACAGGTGATGGAAAGGCAACTTTCCTCAATCACACCCTTTTAGAAAAACAACTAATCCCCACTCTCATCCTTACTCCCTCTCCGTCTCTCTCTCCGTCTCTCTCTCTCTCTCCCTAGTCTATTCCGTGGCTTCGGTGGAAAGTGCAAGTGTAGAATAGAATAGAAGTGAGAGAGTGGCAAAAGGGAAAAGGCAGAGCTCCGGGGCCTTTGTGGAGTGAAATCATGTCGGAAAAAATAGAGCCGGGGCATGAGAGAGAAAGTGAGCAAGGGATTGAGAGCGAGAGAAAAACAGAGAGAGAGGCTGTCACAGACCTCAATGGCAGCATTATATAAATGGCTGACATCCCCTGCTGTAAAGCTGAATAGGGAGACATTAATGTCTTGTGTATATTTAAAAAGCCTGGGCCCGACTCCTCAGGATTGCGAGCGGCAGATCCCGTAATCATGTTGACGAAGTAATGGCAGAGAATTAGTTGTCCATTAAAAGTGTATTATGCACCACGCTGGCACATAAAATTACTCTCAAATAGTGGAATGACTGAGGGGAGTGATGAAAAAAAGCAAGAGATGGAGGGGAGTGGGAGGATGTTGATGAATAGTTTATGCATATGCGTGTGTGTGTGTGTGTGTGTGTGTGTGTGTGTGTGTGTGTGTGTGGATGTGAGTGTGAGTGTGTGTGCTTGTGCTGGCATGCACAGTCGCATGCATGTGCCCCAGTGTGTATGAGTTTCCCTGCTCTGACGAAGGGAGGCAGGTGACTGACATCTTTATACTTTGAGAAATCAAAGCACTGTGAGTGTGTGTGGATGGGCGCACAGCAGGACATGAAAGATTCTAATGAGGTTATAGAGTGCCGGGTGTCACACACACACACATACACACGCACACACACAGATATGAGACTAGTTAAAAGTATGACAGAGGAGCTTGTAATGGTATTATAAATGGAGGAGGGTGGGGTAACCTCCAGATTAGTGAATAAATGGAGACTCACTCTCCGATGCCTTTTGTTGTTCTCCTGCCCCATATGAACCACATCTAACATTAGTGCATCATCGGACGCCAAGGGGAAATATTTTTGAGATGCAAACAATGTGACCTGATGCTGAGCTGCAGGAGGAACCTGTTCAATCCTCTGTACAGACAGGTGGTGTCAGATATCTCCTCTCAGACATCTTTAGCGTCTGCTGTCACATCTGTCAGATTCCTGCGTCCTGTTGTCAGGCCCCCATGTGTGGTATTTGCAGACTGATGTGTATTCAACTTGGTTGATTCTTCAAAGACTGCTCCCAAACCATATTCCCCTGCAGTTGGCGCAAATAACACAAATTGCTCTTCCAGCGATCCTCTTCCCTGTAGCAGTATTAAAAGAGCACATGTCACAGTCATGGAGGTTTGAGCTTTTAGATGCCAGCCAAATACAGTGAAGTTAAAATAAACATCTAAGTGATGGTTTGCTGTCCCGCCTCCCTCCCTCCTTTTTTCTTTCTTGCCTCCATTCTTCTCTGGTGTCTGAAGCAATAGAAATGTAATTCAGATGTCAAAACGCCCCGTCTCGCTCTCTCCCTCTCACCCTCTCCCCCCATCCCTTCTGTCTTTCTCTGTCCTTTTCTAGTCCGTCGTTCCTATTGTTCTGGCTGCTGCTCCTTTATTGAGCAAGACATCGCCGAGAGGGGGGAAGAAAAGAAAAAGATGACATGCTTTCTCAGCCCGTTTCGGCGCGTCCCTGGCTAGAGTGGCTTGTCATTTGAACGATAGAGAAGTGACAGCTTCCACTGTAGAAGGAACACCCCTGTGCCATAATGGGACTGACTGGGCTGCCACAGACCTGTCTGTCTGCCTGTCAGTCAAAGCCATCCCTCAGCTCTCTGTGACACAAACCTGTCTGTCTGCCATTAAAAACGAGCTGGCCTTTGGTCTATCACTGCTCTCAGCCTGTAGGAAATTCTTCAAATGATAGGCCCACATTCTGCATCTCCCATTCCATTTGTAGATCTGTCTTACATTTACTTGAGTGTTAATAATGCTGTCTATCTGCGTTTCGCTGGTCAGTGAACTGGATCTGCAGTAGATATTGTTCGTCTGCCTCCCAGTTTTCTTTGGAGCTTTTTCTCACTGAGCCTGCATTTACCAATCTATCTCCCTCCGTCACATGACACATTCCCCATCCCTTCCAGAACGTCTCTATCCCACCACCTAGCTGTCAAATTAGCTATCAAATTTCCCCTTTGACTAGCTGATTGCTATGACATTTCAATATCTAAAAGCCATTTCCATTGCATCCTCCTGTGAATGACATATACAGCAATAAGATACGCACCTTTTTCCTGTTCTTAAGAACAATAAGCTTCTCTTGTGCAGTTAAATTGAGTCCTTCGAAGTGCCTGAATGCTTTTGGATTGCAAATGGTGTGAAATATAGATGGTACCTTTAGTGCACCGATTTAATTGCAATACAAGGACAAACCAATTTTCCTCATACTCTGATTTGTTTATGACACTCCCATCTTTTGAAATTATTTTAGTTTTTTCTTTATTATGAGATTGGTTGTGTACGAAAATGTTCTAAAAAAAATGAGTGAATTAGTATGTGATAAAGATATTGAGCTGGATTCACGATCAGACCAGCTGAAATGAGTTTAATTGGGAACTGTGAAGAGGAGAAAAACTCTGTGTTTCTTTAATGACACTGATGGTCCTCAACTTCCATAATTCAATGTGGAATAATGCTAATATTAAAATGCATATTAATGTGATTAACAGAATAGAGGAGGAAATTAATTTAACCTTGAAGAAACTATGAAAACACAGTATTGTTTCATTTGAATCTCTCGGTATACTCATATATATTAACATGATGCACATACTTTGAGGCAAGTTCAAAAATAAGTTTTATTATTTATATTTTCCTTGAGTGATATAGTGCTACCGCAGTAGGTGACAGAGGCGCTCAGATACAGTGAAGCTATAATTTCTCCATAGATTATAATTCATATAAGTCAAAAATTAGATGGAAATTTTCTTGTTTGTTTTTTTTTACAATGAAATAATTTGTTTGAAAACTTTGATAAACCCCAAGTTTGGCCATCCCGTTGAAAATATACAATCACCAGGTCTTTTTTTAGATATTTGGATCACACATCTACGGTTGACAGAATGAATGGCTTAACTTAGACCTTTTTCTCAGTTTTTTTCCCAGACCTTGAGCTGACTTATTTTTCTGGCCTTTGAATTGAAACAGCGTTTTTTTCATCTGGACAATGGCAGACAAATCGGTGAAGGCTATGGGGGATATAAAGATTGACCAATCAATATTGCCGATGCAGTTAAATACCTATTATATCAATAATTATATACATATCCATATATTTAACTGGCAATATTACTGTGTAATAGGTTCACTCCTGCCACCATAATATCGCAGAATAGAAGAAACTATTTTTCTTTCTCACAGCACTGTCTGAGAACTGAAAACCTCTGGTTTTAAGGCGATTGTATGTGGAACCTTTATGTTTCTGCTATTCACAGCTAGGTCTCCTTTGTAAAAGAGATGTTTGGTCTCTACAGGAGTATCTGGTTAAATAAAGGTTTAAAAAAAGGGGGGGGGCGTTGACCATTGTCAATCAAGGCCAAAACGATTTTCTGAAAGGAGGATCGTGGATGAAGTGATGGATTAAAATACAAAATCAGATTGAATAAATTCTCATTTTTTGTGTACCTACCTTAAATATGTATGTTTCCTAGCACACCCCCACCCCATCCCTTGTGCCTTACCCTTCATCCTGCCTCACCACTCTGAATGTTGAGGCCACACACACACACACACACACACACACACACACACACGCACACACACAGAAAGCCAGACCTTGTGATTCCTCAGGCACAGGGCAAGGAGCAGGTGGCCTTTGTGATGTGAGAAAGAGAAGTCGTTGTTAAGAAAGGACTTCCTCTCTCTCTCTCTCTCTCTCTGTGTGTGTGTGTGTGTGTGTGTGTGTGTGTGTGTGTGTGTGTGTGTGTGTGTGTGTGTGTGTGTGCGTGCGTGCGTGCGTGCGTGCGTGTGTGTGTCTGTGTGTGTTTTGGGGGCTTGCAAGAGGAGGAAGGGGGTCAGGAAAAGGAACCGAATTTTGTCTTTGTGTTATTTTGTGTTCTCTTGTGTTGCTCGGTGGCAAATCACTATAAAAGGGACAGAGCCAAAAGTATTTGTCCCTCTCCCCTCCTTTTATCTCATCTTTTAACCCCCCTTTGTTCGCTCACTTAGTTAGTGGACCCTGTTGAATGGGTAGAAATGGCCTCTAAGGTGAAGAGAGCCACACAGACAGATGCACCTCAGCTTGTGGATGTTTGTCCAACAGTGTGAGAAAGAAAGATGGAGTGAAGACCACCTCAGTGTTCCCCTTGCCTGTCCTCCCCTCTTTCTCCTTTTCCGTGTCCTTGGTAGAGGTCACCAGTGATGAAGATGTCAAGTTTCTAATTTGAGGCTTCTGATCTCTCTTGTGGCTACACCTCCTTCTGGTGAAGTGTTTGTCTGAAGGTAGACTGATGAAGGCTGACATTAGCTAAAGATGATGTTGGCGTGTGTGTGTGTGTGTGTGTGTGTGTGTGTGTGTGTGTGTGTGTGTGTGTGTGTGTGTGTGTGTGTGTGTGTGTGTGTGTGTGTGTGTATTTATTTATTTTTTTGTCCTTTTATCTAAATCTCTGCTAACTTCTGAGCAGGGAACTATTGATGGTGTATTGATGGTCCTTCTGTAGGAACTAAATGATGAATTGGGTTGCCAGGGGATCATCGGCGCTTTAGTGTAAATAGGAACCATTGTTGACCCTGTTAGGTTTCTGCCCGGAAGCATTAACAGTTTTTTGAAATAAAACTGAATGAAATAAATACTAACTTTTGATTACCAGGAAGATAGCAGATTGTTATTCACTAGGTAGGGAAGAATTAAAATAAAATGAGAAAACAAGTATTTATTGTAAAGCAGTGTACAATATTTAATAACCACCATGGAAAGGAAACATGCAGAAAAAAAAATTGTATGTTTTAAATTTTTTCTTTCATAATTTT
Organism: Antennarius striatus; assembly: GCF_040054535.1. Classification (NCBI taxonomy): domain Eukaryota; kingdom Metazoa; phylum Chordata; class Actinopteri; order Lophiiformes; family Antennariidae; genus Antennarius; species Antennarius striatus. The sequence goes on along the minus strand of NC_090786.1, from coordinate 6,927,642 downwards.
AAATCAGAATCTCAAGCAATGAAGATACATCATGTCTTGTTTATCTATAAAATTATCTTAAAATCAAGCAGTTCTTGTTTCTAGTGTTCTAACTTAAAAGAATTGAAGATAAGTTCCATAATAAATCTGTTGCTATTTCTTTGCTGAGATTAACCATAAATGGATAATAAACTATTAGATACAGTATGTTCTTAATGTCAAAGAATAGTTAACGCTTGAAAATAATAACTTCGCAGTAAATACAGATGAACTTCACATTTCATTTTATTTTCATGAGAACTTTAAAAAAGTATTAAAATCTTAATTTTATGTTATTAGTTAGACTTGTTTTCATGACCGCAATTCACCTGTTGTAAAGTGTTTTACATACTGTAGGCTCTGTCCGTGTACAGATCCATGTAGGCCATGCAGATTTTTGAATTTGGTGTTGATACAACAGGTGCATGACCTCAACACTTAAAATCGTCCGACCGTAAAATATGCCCCTCCGTTGTTACTTTAGTTCCTGCTGTTTGTCCTTGGAGACCTGATGAACAATCCAAATACCACTATTTTCTTCCTGACCGACACCTTTATTTTAGTTCTCTCCCTCTCTCTCTCTCTTTCTCTTTTACTGGTTTCCATTGTTTTCATTCTCTGTTTCTCAGAATAACACCGAGTTTGCCCACACGGAGTGCCGGGTCTACGCTGGAGAGAGAGAGAGAGAGAGAGACAGAGAGAGAGGGAGTCCTGAATCCCATTAATCTGCCACATATGGTGGATCTGCAAATGACAGATCCTTAATGGTAAACATTGACGGATAGCGTTTGCTTGTTTCTATTGGTGAGCTGGATGGGTACACTTGTGATAAGTGCTCCATTGCGGAGGAGAGAGATGGTGTAAATGGGGCAGGAGAATACCACTAATAACCCCCCCCACCCTCCCACCAACCCCTTGCTCCTCAAGCTAGACCTTTTGTCCCACCTGCTATTCTGTGGCTGTAAAATTAGGTTGCACCCCCTTCTTTTTCTCAGTCCTCCTTTCTTTATCCACCTCTTTTCCTTTTGGGTGAACAGCCATGTGAAGAGGTTCATTACCGCTGTAGCTGGTCCTACTCAGGTATGGCTGGGACTGTTCCCACTATAGACCCATAGCTCTCCCTGTCTGGCCCCGGTGGCTCCCTGGAAAAGGGAAACATGGAACACAAAGGTCCTATTAGCACTTCCTATGAAATCAGCAGTTTTCTCTAGAGGTACAACGCTCCAATTACTTAACACTCAGAGGATGCCTTACCCCCCACAACACAACCCAGTGCTTCAGGGTGTGTGTACGTGAGTTTCTTAGTCCTCACCATCGTGCTATTCTTCAAGGAAGGGCCTGCGCTAGGTGGCTAATTAGCACTGAATATACTCTTCTTTCTCTCATCCTTATGCTTTTCTACTCCTCTCCGTCTTGTGTCTGATGAGTGCATTTTATTTACCATTCTTTCCCTCCGACGGTGCCCCAGGCTTCCTCTCACGGTCCTGCCCTGACATACTGTAGGCTATACAAGCAGCTCATCCAGAGCTATACCCCACTGGAACGTAAAATGGAGATCCCAGAGAGGGGTTATTCATGGCTGGAGATGCTATGTGGAGATCACGGGGGTCCTGATTCCTAAATGAATGGTCGTCTACCAAGGTCTGTGAACCCTGACAAAGGGATGGCTAGCAAATTCAAATTAATCAATGAATTTATGGACTGGACAGAAAATATCCCTATATGAATTGAAATAGAAGAAGATAAGTGTTAACAGAAAAGGTAAATATGTACTAAATAGGAAATGTTTGCAGTGTGCAATGATGTCTTTTGATTCCATAATACTGGCAGTCTAAAAAATATCTGTATTTTAATGTTCATTTCAAAGCAGAATTTTTTTCCTACATATGTCTCCTCCGTTTATTGCTTTTCTTTCACTCTAGTCACACCAATGCACATCAGACTGTAATTTCCTTCTGCAGTGGACGTCTTCATCCAAATAGGATGTAGAGAGCTCAGTACAGGGTGAATCTGGGTGGTCTCAAAGATCACCATGAGAGTTAAGTGCAGTGAAAGCAGAGCATAAGTGAATCAGGAAGAAGGGATAAGAGCGTCTGCTCTGTACAATACAACAGGTGTGGAGGGGGATGAGGCTGTTGGGGGGGCAGATTCACACATTCACTGACTACAGACCTGGACTTAGCTGTCCTGGGTAATGACTACCATAGCACAGGTGGTTTCTCATCACAAACTTTCCGTTTTGAATACGTTTACTAGATAGCAGAAGGCAAACATTTAAGCTAGTGTAATGTCTACTGTGTGTATGGATTAAATGATGTCATTGAGGTTATAAGGTCACATAGGTGAAAGACATTCAGTGAGTTTAGTTTGTCGCTGCAGTTGTGTGTGTTCACACTGAAAAATGACAAATACACTCTAATAAAAAAAATGTGGCTGACTGAAATCATTGTGGTAGATTTAAATACATGATTTCAGTATAATTTTTAATTTAAGTAAACTGAAGAAATGTATTCACACAATAAACACAATAAGCTTCTTAGCATCACTTTCGTGGATTCTAATATTTCCCATGTTGCATTGCTGACATGAACCTCTTTCACAGATGGCCTCTAATTTCAAGGAAACAGTTTCTGGCCTTTCCTATAATCTTTTATTCATTTCAGCTTCATCCTCGTGGCTCATCAATCATCATGGGTTAGATCTATAACCGGATTACTTGCAACTATCCTACATGCAACAACACATGCTTGCAGATAAACATACACACAACTGTAAAACTATGGGTATTATTACAGTAACATTATCACTGATGTTATTTGTGGAGATTTAGCCCATCTCGATTCATATTATATCACTTGATGGGATTAATGGATCCCTGAGCGTGCTGCTTGAATTAAACTGAGGTCCCTCAGTGCTAGGTGTGGAGATAAACGCATCCTAGTTGGACTCTAGCAGCTGCCCATCTGTCCTCCAGCTGCAGGAGTTTGATATGTATGTTTGATTTGTACGTTTGACTGGGTCCTCCTCCTTGGTTTTCTTACTTTTGGAATAAATTAAGTCAGACATTACAGCGAGCAGACTGTTGACGCTCATCCCGGGACTGAGCATGCAGATTGTATTCCAACAATGCACTTCGCCCCTATTTATTTCACGCAGATTCAAATTCAGTAAAATTGTATTCCTTGAATGTCTCCAAAATACTTTTTGTTTTTAAAATCATACACATAGTAAGGTATTACCTTTATTTTATTATATTCTATCAATTTTATGTTAAGTTTGGAGATATAGTTCTTTATGATTGTGGCACAAGACTTGGTTATGTGCTGGTTTTGTGGAGAAAAGAGGACAAAAATTTTTGTAATTTAAATTTCGTTTTTAAAATAATATTTGAACATAAATAAAATTTTAGGTAAATAGTAGATCAGGTAAAATCAAATAATAGTAAATTATTTCGTGATTTCTTTTTCATCATATTAATTAATAATAGCAAATAAAACACTCTTGTTATTTATTTATTGATTTGGTATTTTTTCTAAGACTTTAGCAAATCAACTTGTTCAAGTTATTTAAAGTTAATTTCCCATTTTTGCATGTCATCTATTTTCGCCTGCAGTTAAATATGAAGAAATGAGTTGCAGCCCCAGAATGAAAGCGATTTAAGGAGAGGGGATTATTTTGAATGAGGTCAGCGTTGATGGAAATTAAAACAGCGTCTCCACTGGAGGCCTAGTAACTCAACCAGACAGAGCAGAGGAGGAGGCTTATATTAGAAGAGGCGTTAAAATCCGTTTTCTCATATCTCTCTCTCTCCCCCACCCGCCTCTCCCTTGCAGCACCTCTTTTCCATCCCTCCCCTCGTCTGAGAAAGTCCTGAAAGACAAGCCGCATCATCAGGCCATTAAATATTTAAGCAAAACACTGAAACTATATGAAAGATTAAGAGTGCATAAAAATAATTAAGGATTATCGCAATGAAAAATGCATGCTTGCTGTAACCTAGGAGTTCATGATATGAACAATACAATATTAATGGTCTGGAGTGGAGGACTGAGCAGGCAATTCTGTAGCCTCATTAAAAGGAATATGTTTGTCTGGCCCAGGCTAGGCTGCAAGCTACAGATACCAGATCAGCCTCCACTGTTTACAGGTAGACACACAAACAAATGTAATGAAACCATTGGGTGAGCTGGGGATACCTTTACCACAGGCCTTTCTTAATAATAAATAAAAACAAAGATATGAAACTAGCAGTTTTCTATGTGTAAAAATAACATTTTCAAAGACGTGGTCACCATGCCAACCTCAGACGGAGACATAGTCAGGGCTAGAGACATTAGAAAGCACCAATACCTTAAATCACATTACCATGAGAATCCATTTCTTTCACTGAACCATAAAAGCGTGAAAGCTTCATATATCTTTTATGCCCTTGGCCCATTTTTGTGGCGCAGTGTGCTCATTTCTCGCTGAACATTGATATTTTAACTGTTTTAATTATTGGTCAAGAGAAGTTGAAGGCCAGGCACGATGATGAGGTTTCCCCACATCGGTGGTTTTCAACAATGTCAGCTCTTTGACACATTTTCAGGTCATTCCACGATGAATGAAATACAAATGAAACCCATCGCCTATTGGAATAAGGTATCATTGGAGGTGCAGCTTAGAGGCTGTGACTGGAGATTTGGGCAGATTTGACCTCTCCTGAAACGGAGGCCACGCATAACAATGGAAAAGTCATTGTGTCAGCAGATTATGCAACTATCTGTAGGAGCCAGCGCGGGCCTTATATGAAATATATGTTCTTTGTGCCGGCCATCTTGAATAGGCCTGCTAAGTTTCCTTAAATATGTTTTTTTTTCTCTTGACTCCTTTGCCAAATTATTTATTAAAGTAATTTAAACTCCATTTATGATGAATTGAACACATTCATTAAACAAAATTCATTAAAGAAAAATGAATCGTGACCTATTTATTGAATTAATTTAAAAAGTAGTCTTACTGCTTTGTTTTTTTTTAAAAATCAGATTTTTTTTTGCTCACACACACACACACACACGAAGTGCTGCTGTCAGTGCCTTCTCAATTAGATGCTCCCTACATTAGCACGGGTGACCGAACACCGCGGCTCCGTTCCCTCTCCCCGGCTCGAACGGCAGATTAGACGCAGATTCTGCTGCTATTATGAATTCAAATACATCCTCCTCTGATTGAAGTGAACTATTACAATAAGCCACGGGCTGCTGCAGATAATGGCACAAGGTATGCTCAGTCCTCTGCTGCCGTGACAGGATATTATTGAGCAGAGGTGGAAAGTTAACAAAATTATCAAATAGCCAAGACCATGCTTACTCAGATGTCAGCAGGCCCAGAAATATAAATGATAAGGCAAGAAAAAGCTACAGACGCAATCTCTTTAATTACATCCATCAGTGATGTTTTTCCCCTTTCTGTCTGTCCATCTGAGATATGCTGTAAGAATATCTCAAAAAGAACTTTTTGCCCTAATTTGAACTACTGCCAAATTGTAGAGGCTATCCTACTGTATTAACATGTTGATAATACATATTGTGAAATGTATTGTACTTTAACAAACTTGACAATTTTATTTCCATAGCCACTTTAACTGTGTATTTTTATCTAAAATCTAATATTGAATCAAAAAGGGGGTCAACACATTGTTGTCGTCTGCACCAGACAAAGATGGCCGGCACAGACTCACCGACCGACTGCGTTGTTACTCAGTAGATTAATGTTCTCAGGGCGAGACACACGATGAGTTATGGCCCATGTTTGGAGGACAGAAGGGAGCAAATCAGAAGCACGAACGGAGGGAGATCAGGATGTTTCCTTTTAACACCTGCAGCAGGAGGAGGTCGCTACTCACGAACGTACACGCTGTGTGCCGCGAGTGTGTTCCTTTTAACTGCCGTGAGGGAAATTAGGCTGCGTCTTAATTTGCAGGTGAATATGTTTAACTTGTCATTGAAAACAAGGTGGAGCTGTCAGTGATTTCACAGATTTCCTTAACAAAAACACTGCCACGCAACCCGGCTGCCGCATTGTTGCGATAGGCCTGGACATTTATGGTAATTTGTGGGTATGTGTGCGCGCCTCATGGAGTAGCTCTGAGGGGAGAAATGATCGTCGCATTAACCCTTCAACTCTTATTTCATGGCTTCCTCATTAAGAAGCTTGTGGATTTAATTACCGGCGGTGGAGGCTGGGGAAGGTACAAGGCCCCATGTCACCGTGTAATTGGAAGCATTTCTCTCTTCACCCAACTTAACATTTTTCACCCATCTCTAATTGTCTAGTTCACAGTCATTAATAAGGCAAATTATGTAATTTTCAAAACACGACTTTGGCTGGGGGTTTAGGGTAAGAACTTAAAGGGGTCTTATCAGTCTCCTCCTGTCATCCTCCTTATTGATGCTGCTGTTGTGTAGGCGACGTCAGAATTAAAACCACACCAGTCTTAAAAAGTCCTTTTTTGTGCACATGCAGCATTAATGTTGTAAACATTCCACATGCACTGCACTTTAGTTTGTGAGGTCAATCTTAAAATAGACATCTTTTAGACTTTATTGTAGCCTACTCTCTTCACTACCCACTCAATTTTCAGGTGTCAAATCAAGTTACAAAAAAATATGGATGTTTACCATCTTATCCTTTGAGAATTTAAAAGATCATTTCATTCTAAATGGCAGGGATTTGGAATATTTGGCTTTCAACTAAACATTATACCCAGACCTTTTTTTTTTTCCCATAAATGCAGAAGTGCCACATTTTACGTAATACATGTGGAAAATGGATCAAAATTGCTTGAATGACAGCTTCTGTGCTTCAAGATACAATAATGTGGGATTGCAAAATTCTGCAGCGCTAGAGACTTCTTTTTTTTTTTTTTTAATCGTGATGGCGCCTCATCTGACTATAGGTGTATTTCAAAGTGTCCTGTAGTAGCTTTTATTTTTACAGCACTTTTTTTTTAAAAAAGTGTGTTAAAGGTGTAATAAAAGAGAGCCTTCGATGGATTTAGGAGAACTTTAAGAAAAGCCAATGCTGCTAAATATTTTTGACCTTTCCATGTAGGCCCTTGGTATATTAGTTTGACTGCTATAATAGGCTGGATGGCTACTGTGTGGCTGTCATCATCATTAATTAAGTCCACCCCTTCTGTCCTTATCAGTTCCCTTCTCTTTTTATTCACTCGGCTGATTTCTCTCCTCCCTGCCATCCATACATGCCAGCCATCAAAGTCACGTGGCTTTTTTTTTCATTTTTTTTTTTCAGTTTGCTCACACAATCATATCTTCTCTCTCTTGTTTTAATCACGCCTCTGAGCCGCGACGACTGTGTGAATGGCAACATTTAATGGGCCACACTTCATTTGCTCTTTTAAAATTGGCTTGTATTAAAGGCAAACAACGATGACAGGCCGCGTCTGAAATAGAGAAATCACACACGATGACAGTTGTGGTGCGGCGAGGGGCCGAATGCTGCTGCAAATGAAATCCTCAGCCGCAAGACTCCATTAAAATGTCGCAATGTGATACTAATCTGCCATGTTACTGTTGCGGGAGCCAGGCTGTCCCCACACACACACACACACACACACACACACTATCCATTGTCGCTGCCGCAGTACTCCATTCTGCATTATCAGAAAACACAGCCATTAAAAAGCATTTGACCTTTTTGTAAAGAGTACCGAGAAATTACCTTTCCTGTTCTCTTCTCACCCCCCTCCTCTTCCTTCCCACCTTGTTCGGAGAATAAATCACTTCATGGCAAATTGTAATGCAACTCCTACTTTGCTCTGAGTGGTGTTAGGTTCACTCTGCCTCGACAGCGCCTGAGGAGATACAGCCGTAATTAAATGTTACATCTGCCAATTGTTTCACGGGCACAACGAGAAGCAAGGGGCGGCTGGAGAGCAGAGGAAGAGAGGCCGGGGATAGGAAGCAATGGAGGAGACAAGTGGAGGTGAGACAATGCTGCAGGGTGGGCTATTTGAGGAGGAGATTGCAGAGACCAACTGTGGAAAAGGAAGGAAGAGAAGGGACTCGATGGGTAAAGGGGGGCAAAGAGAGATTGGTGCAAGGACAGATGGATACAAAAAGCTCTTGGCCTCACATTGAGCATCTCAGTGTCATCCTAGTCTGTATTGATCTGATGTGTGTGGGTGTGTGTGTGTGTGTGTGTGTGTGTGCGTGCGTGCGTGCGTGCGTGCGTGTGTGAGACCGACAGATGAAGTGTTAGAAGTGTGCAAGCACATCCTAACACGTTGAAATCCTCTGCTCAGACGGCAGCTATCACAGATATCTTGGCCTCGCCGCCTTTCATTGTAACCTGGAGCCAATCGCAGAGTGGAAAGAACCCAGAGCGCCTGTGGCTGTTTGTGCACATTTGTGTTTGTGTGTGTGATAATGTGTGATAATGAATATTTATTGCCGCATGATGAATCTCATCACACACCTCAGCATCTACTGACACACGCAAACGGGCTATAACCATCCGTAGCTGTCCAGTGACATACACACACATTCGCACACACACACACACACACACACACACACATACTCACAGGTTTGCGGAGCGAGCCTTTGTTTACCCCTGGTGAAATGAAAACTGCGACGGGAGTAGCTGCAGTCGCTACATATCACCCTGTGAGCAATTAGCAAGCTGCACAGGGGGTGGAGAAAAAACATACACTGTCCCCCCAGGATGTGAAGATGTGATAATCTATGTGTCTGCATGTGTGTGTGTGTGTGTGTGTGTGTGTGTGTGTGTGTGTGTGTGTGTGTGTGTGTGTGTGTGTGTGTGTGTGTGTGTGTGTGTGTGTGTGTGTGTGTGTGTGTGTGAATGTTTCTTCTTCTTTTTTTTAATGAGATTTGTGGACTACTCAGACAAAAGCAAGAGGACGGGTTGCGAATGTAAACGCTTCAGGTATTAAACATATTTGTAACATGAATTTAGAAGAATTTGAAAAACCTTTACTACTTTTGTGTGTATGTTTTCAAATTTCAGTTTCTGAAATTTCAGCCGTCAGCTTCCACATGTTCCTCGTCTGGGGCAGAGTGCATTTCCAAAGGCATTTAAAAAATTTTAGCGACATTTCTCAGCGGATTCGGTGTCCTTGTTAGTTTTCGTGGGGATTCTTATTCCTCCTAATGGCTCTGATGAAAACACTTCCACACAAAGCAGCATGTGAATTGTGAAAGACTGGATTTTGAGGGGAGTTGATTCCTTTTTAAAAAAAATTTATTTTTATCAGTAATTCACTGATTTGTTGGGCTGGAGGCTGCTGGCTCATAGCTTTGGCAAATACATTAAAATTATTTCCACAACTAAATACAGCAGGATGAAAGTGAGAAAATATGTGGACCCTTTTTGAAATAGTTAATGCAAAAAAAAGAGATTTTAAATGCCAAGAACATTTATTAATTTAAAGAAATGAACAGACTTTCAGCCTACCATGTCTTTTGTCAATATGAAAGCTAGGATTCCAGCCAATACTTCAAGTAATATATAAATACTGTATCCCAAGGCTGCTCTCACATTAACTCAAGCTGTACCACTGTAGCAAACCAACAAGGGGATGAGGAAGGGGTAAATGAGGAACGAACCCCATCCTATTCGCTGGAGGGTAGGGATGCATTTCCATAACTGCGATAAATTGGATTTAACGGCAAATCATAGACAACAATGGTTCAGGAGTCTCAGGGCTGTCATCTGTCCCACCCTACAGCGGGGATCTGCGAGGACCTCCGCGAACGCTTGCATGTCTTTGTGCCTAAACAGTCTTGTCTCAGTCAAGGTATGAAATCGCTATGATGGTAAGCACCGTCTCTTCCTGGCCGTGACCTGTGATCCGTTTAGCTGAGGAGAGTCGAGGGAGTCCTTGTTCGTGCCCACAGGCGGATGCCAGCACAGAGTGGAGTCGAACAAATGCTGATCTGGAGCCGCCAGGAGCCCCCTACCTGTTACACCCTCATCCAAGGCCCACAGGTGTGTGTGTGAGGGGTGTGTGTGTGTGTGTGGGGGGGGGTCAACGGGATGGGATTCAAACCAATTTGCTGGTTGGTGAAATAGTCGTAAGGCTACAAACAATAAAAGTAACTTCACAGATTGAATATGATGCATCACAGACTATGTGATTATAGATTAAATTGTTATTTTATTAGTTTTACTGACTTTATTTTTCACCTACTTGAAAAAGGTGTTTTGAGAAAATAGACTCAAATATCCTTTTATGCAAAGTTGGGGTTTTTTCATCCTTCTTTATTTGGCATAAATCATCTTTTAAAGTTTAAAGCATTTCACATATTTAAAAAATGTAAGAAAATTAACAAAAGCAGTGTTAAGACTCAGAATAGGATGGATTTACGTTCACACACACATACACACACACACACACACACACCTCCCACCGACAGTGATAACAAACAGTGATTAGCATGTGAAAAACAGCACAGACAGGGTGTAAAGCAACCAGATGCCGGTTCCCCTATTAGCTCTGTCGATTAGCCCGCTGCCTTAATATCTTTGTTTTGATACTTGTATGTTTCTTCCCATTTTTTTTTCACTCTGTCTCTCTCACTCTCCCTCCATGACACACCCATCGCCACCCTGCAAACCTGCAACACATCCTGAAGCCAATTCCTGCCTCTTTTACACAGAAAACAAACACACAATCAGACATCACTAAGCCAATTTCCTCTCTTGCTGAAGCACATTCTCTCTCTCTCTCTTTCTCTCTAATACACACACACACACACACACACACACACACACACACACACACACACACACATCCTCTAATTTCCTGGGGCCGTGATTTTGGCAGGGAGTGTGTTGTAGCACCAACAGAGCTCTGTGTTTGGGGTAATTGCTCTCGCTGCGTTAGTATGGAAATCTGCAAATGTGTGACAAGGCCAGATAGCTTCCTCCAATGTTGTTCTGATCCTGCCTCCAGGCCTGCAGCCAAACTATTTTATCTCTTAATGCATTAGAGTGATCTTCCAATTAGCCCACACTCATAATACTCCCCCATTCCTGGTGGCTGCCTCCTCTGGGCTGCCAAGAGATGGGGAGGAAAGTGGCACACGTACAAGTGCGTGTGTGTGTGTGTGTGTGTGTGCGTGTGTGTGTGTGTGTGTGTGTGTGTGTGTGCGCGCGCGCGTAAGGTGTGTGTACACTGTCGCTCGATGGGATGGGGCGGCAGTGGAGGTCGGCGGGGGCTGGGGGGTTGACGACTAGGAAAAGTGAAGTGGAGAGGATGCGCCGTGCGTGTGCGTGCGTAAAGGCGCAGGAGAGGGGCAGGTGGGTGGTGGCGCGGTGATAGTTCTGCTTGAGAGGTGAAATGAGGTGCTTATTGTGCGCTGCGTGGGGGTTGCACCGTTAGTCCGGGGCTCCTGTTGTAAAGTTTGCTGATAAGGGGAACCCAGCCCTTGAGCATCCATTCTCCTCTGTGTATTAGCGCTCCCTTATCAGGGGCCCAGATAAAAACCGGCATGCCATTTGCCTTCGGTGGAATTAAGCCCTCCTCCCCTCTCCTTCCCTTGTCTGCCTTGGCTAACCGGGCGGGCTGCGATTAACCTTGACACTGTCCAATATCCTCGGCAGACTCCCGCCCGCAGATTAGCTGCTATTAGTTATGACCAACTAAATTAACCACCGCTGCTTCCCCGAGAAAGAGAGAAGGAGGGAGTGGGAGACGGAGGGAGAGAGAGAGAGAGAGAGAGAGAGAGAGAGAGAGAGAGAGAGAGAGAGAGAGAGAGAGAGGTGGATTGAGGGATGCGGAATGAAGAGATCCATTTACAGAGTGAGAAGTGAGGGAGGGAGAAAGAGAGAAGATGGAACTAGAGGCCGAATGCAGTGTGTTGTCCGTGTGTGTGTGTGTGTGTGTGTGTGTGTGTGTGTGTGTGTGTGTGTGTGTGTGTGTGTGTGTGTGTGTGTGTGTGTGTGTGTGTGTGTGTGTGTGTGTGTGTGCGCGCGCGCCCTTGTGCACTCTGAAGTGGCTCATATTGGATCTTGCGCTCCGGGTCGCGCGTATCCAAGTCTTACGCGCAATCTGGTTGCGCTGACACCATGAACACTTGATGATGTACGCGCACGACGCACCGGCATCGGCTGGAAATATTCTCATATCAGAAGAACTGAATATGTCATTATTTATTTTAGCATGTTTGCAAAAGCAGATTTCTGTCTGGCTGAAACGAATTGATTCTCCACAGTAATAATATGGATCGTGTGCAAATGAATTTATTGCTGCTAGTTGACTCCTTGTGGACGGAACCGGGCATCACAGAACTTTGGGCGAAGCAGAGTGGGCAGAGGGAAAGCAAACACAATTTTCAGAAACACACACACACGCACACACACACACACACACACGGGCTGACATCTTTGTGGTTTGTGAGCAGCGGGGTTTAAAGCCGCCTCACATTAATGACATTTCTTGGCTCGATTTCTTTTAATTGCACGCAGCTCCTTCTGGGAAAACATCAGGGGAATTCAAAGAATGAATTCTCTGGATGAAAACAATCCACAAGAAAAGATTTGATGCTTCTTAAATAATATTAGTCAAAATATTTTCAGGAACATTTTTAATCTTTGAAATAGTAATAACTATGAAGGATTTTTAATGACCATTTAAATAGAAGTATTTCAAAATCCTTTCACTACAGTACTTATCTGTGCACAAAGAGCATTTAAAATTTATTTTCAACCTGTTATTCATTGTTGATTTTTGTGACTCATTACATATAAAGGCAAATAAAAATGTAAAGAGTACCTTTTTTTTTTAATTTGTAAGGCTGTTATGAATAAAGTTAGCGTAATATTATCTTTTTCTGTTTGTTTTGTTGCAGCTTCCTTCTCTTGACAGAGGGGCACAAGGAACAAGTGGTTGTATTATGATTGTTTTTGTGTCTGTGTCTGTTGTTGGATAGACATGGGGACTGGAGGTCATAGAATAAACACGGAACCCTTTTTTGTCATGAGTCACACACACAGATTCTAAAGACCTACAGAGTGTTGGACCAGAATTGCCTGCTTGCTTTGACTATTAATCCACTGCATCTGGGCGGTGTTGACAGGAGATGCAACAGGGTAGAGGACACTCACACACACACACACACACACACACACACACACACACACACACACACACACACACACACACACACACACACACACACACACACACACACACACACACACACACACTGCTTACCGTATGTAGCTGAGTAAATTGTTGTTTGTTGTTTTATTAAAACCTGAAAAGACACGCAAGCGTACACACACACACACACACACACACACACACACACACACACACACACACACACACACACACACACACACACCTCAGATCCAAAAATCAATACTCTGCAGGTTTGTTCTTTCTAGGAACTAACGTGAGTATTAATTATAGATGTCTTTAAAAATCTACCCAGTGTTTGCTTCTCAGCTGTGACCACTTTGTCTTTTTTCTATTTCTTTTATCTCAGGGAAGTTTAACCACACAAAAGTAATTGCCAAAAGACATGCTTTTTATATTTAAATGTAAGAGTGATGAAAAACAAGACAGCCATAATTACAAACAAAACAGAGATCAACTTGAGACTGTCGTCATCAACTTAAATGTTTTTTTACCATATTGGCCATATATTATTTTTTCTTGTATAACTGTATTTAGGGTGGGGTATGCAATACTGAACAACACAAATAAATAAAAATACAAACTTTCTTCTAGTTGGTGCTTAATTCTATAATATATTCTTAATTCTAAGGAAAATCCCCCCATCCTTCCGTAGAATGTGCAAAATTCTTGCGGTACTTGAAATGCAGTTTGTAACTGCCATGAAGACCCGTCTTAAACCGCATATCTTTAATGTATCACAGGGACACCAGTGCGAGCCATGTGAGTGCTTTACACATGCTCTTCTTGTATTTGATGTTAGCGTCACACTGGGGTGTCTGGTTCACAAGATTGCTCCATGACAGTATGCCTTCCCAAAACAGTCCTTTTGTACTGAACTGTCACTCAGAAGCCTCCAGTATTGGATAACACCATTGAAAACGGTTGCTGTAATTATAATGGGGAACCAGTGGGCTTCAAACGACAAGAGAACATGGTACAGTCATTGCCCTCTGCCATGTAAAACGACAAACAGGAGAGCAGAGCTGGTAAGCCCCCCCCCCTCCAACTCCCTCCTCCACTGCTGCCTCTCTCAACAATGGAAAAAACCTGTTTATCTCTGCGTACAATTAGGAGTGTGAAATTTGAACATGTCGAATTAACCAAAGAACCCTGCTTTTGTTACAAAGGAAACAAAACCTCTGGAGAGAAGAGAGAGCAGGACAGAGGAAAAAAAGGATTTCTGCGTCACGAGAGAGAAAGACAGCATGCTTACTGATATTCAGAATAATCACATTTCCCTCCAACGAATCAGGATGGCTGGCATGTGGTGGATGCACGCACAGGCGCAGCCACACACACTCAAACACACACACACACTCATGCATACACACAAATCTGCATACACAAGGACTTACAGGTTTAAAACCATCCACAGGAGAATGTTACATTTTGTCTGATTTTGCACACCGACTCTTAATTTCTAGCATCCTGTTCAAAAACGCATACACACACACACACACACACACACACACACACACACACACACACACACACACACACACACACACACACACACACACACTCACAGCAGCCTGAAGCGAAGTGACAGCGTGCCAACGTCACCCTGTGTTCATGTTCATTCATCAATCGTTTTGGCCCGCTAACAGACCCATGGCATCGTATGCCAGCCAGACCACCCTGACCGCCCTCCTTACACCACCCCATCCTTTACTCCATCCCCAGCCAGCAATGCAACCAGTCAGGCTCAATGTGGCTTTACTTACTTCAACAACCACACCTCAAATTGCCCCACTTCCACCTTAAAAGAATGAGTAATCAACCACCCGTAAGACATTTGCAGACTGTCAGTCAAATCCAGGTCTCTGCTACGCTATCAGTCTTCCACCCGTCACCAAGCCCTTCTTTCCATCCTTCCTCTCCTCTAATACCAATTTAAATCGCTCAACATGCCTTTCCTCCCTCTGCCATTATTCAAAAAGATCATAATAGTTTTCCCTGTGCCCAAAGCACAAAAATCAATTATTTCCCCACAAAGACTTGAAAGTACTTAGCGCAGGCCTGCGAGGGGAAAAGCTGTGGGTTATATCAAATTGAAACTGCACTCATTACACAGGCACACAATTAGTTACCTCTGGTCTGCCTGCCGCTCTTTAATTTCCGAAACGGCATATCTGTATTATAACAGAAACAAGCATGCAAATGCTATTGTTAGGGATTTAGAGAAATCAATAGGACGGCTGGCGAGAGGCGTTTGGTGGCGCTGTCACTCAAAATCTGCTGCCGGCAACTGATAAAGGTCTGAATTCAAATTAGCGCCAAAGCCGGCCAGTGACATCAGAAGTGACATCCGAAATAAAAGGGACGGCTTCATGATATATGTAATTATTCTCCTCGCATTTGTGCTACATTTTTTTTCTTCGCTCTCCCTCCTCTTTCCTCCCCTTCCTCATTCTGTCTTTTTCCTCATTGTGTGCACTTGTGTAACTGTGTTTTGCATAAAGGGATTAGGAGCGCCTTAATGAGAAACTGTAATTGTTTTTTCAGCCTCACTCTATGGATATGTTCACGTGTCTGTGTGGATATTTGTGCAAGAGACACAGACTGGAAATATGTTTAGAATGAATGCGCCTTGTTTAATGCAAAATGAATACAGTATTGAATTTTTTTTTTTAAACTGTTGGTGTGAAGGCGAGGAATGTCGGGGAGAAAAGTATGTTATGAAATACATTTCCACAGAATAATGAGCCAAGAGATGATACTGAACAATGGAAACGTATCCAGCCTCTGCTTCACTTTCTCTCAGATAACAAATTATTTCCTTTTTTTTTTTTTTCAGTGTATAACCAAACTTTTCTGTTTTGCAAAAATCCTGATAAGGTATAATAGCTACCCATAAAACTCAAACAAATACATGAATCCACTGCTGCAGTATTTTTAACAATGGCTATAACCGTTTGTCAGGGATTTCCTTTCCTATTTGTCAATGTTGATGAGATGAAATGTTGAACTGAAGGCTCTTCAAAGTGTCAACTGCATTTTAAATCTTGTAAAATTTGCAATTTGTGGCCGAAACATTTTTTTAAATGAATTCTATATGAACTATATATCTGTAACACATTTGGCTTCAGCTCAAACATATTGTACAGAAGCCATAAAGCCCTGGTTCCACTAAGAATACGCACCTTTAAATAGATGCATATATTTAATTTCTCAAGTGTTAAAATTATTCATTATTTTGTCTCATATAAATTTACCTCTGTTAACTCTTTCCTTTCCAGACTGTACAAGTTTTGAAATTGGAGGAAAGGAGGGGATAGAGAGAAAATAATATCGGGACTCCATGTGACGTTGTGACTTGAACAATGTATTTTTTGCTATCTGTCATTCATCTTTAGTAAAGGTAACCACTTTTCTTTATGATGGTTAGTATATTCTAGTTAGTGATACTTCCAGTATTAGAGAATCAATCTAATGTCATAATGGAGACAGTTTGTGATTCTTGCTTGCAGAAATGCTGCTGCAAATAATGCCTTGTAATAAGAGAAGTTCGAAACAGTTATAAACATAGTCCTACTGCTGCTACTAATAAAAATTTCATTCAATTTTAAACACCCATAAAGTCACCGTACAGAGATAATTACAAGGTTTACTGAAAAAAAAACCCGCCACAAAACTTGATCTATGATGAACTGAGTTTGTAGTATGACCCTGATTACCATTAAAAGTTAATATGCAGTTTAAGAAATAAATGCATAATAGAAGACATGTTTCATATAGTGACATAACTTCTGGAATCTATGATGTGCTCAAAGACTGGTAAACAAGTCAAAACAGGAGGGATGTGGATTGGAAAGCCAGCAAAGAGGAGAAATGGAGGGTGTAGCAGGGCAATAATAAACTCATCATTGACCAGTGAAAATAAGCAGCTGGATGTATTAAACCTCCGTCCACACCTTTCCCAGGCCAACTGCAGAAGAGTGGAGTCAGAAAAAAAAAACAGAGTGAAGAGGAAATAGATGAAGGGTTGTCACTCATACGGTACTGAAAGGTGAGGCAGTTGGGGGATGGAGTTAAATAAAAAGGTCAAGTTGTTTAATCACCAGAGGAAGATGCATTTGAGGAGATTCATTTCAATATGCTGGCACTTTAATTTAATTTTCAGGGAATTTTTAATTGGAAAAAATATTCACTGAATTCACTCTAATACTTTAATGTACTGGGAACATTTTAACAAATTATTTGTAATTGTTTTAGAATACATTTTTTATTAGATTTGTTTTATTGATTTATTTCTTTGAAGGTAAAGATGTGACTGAAAGTTAAACTGAGTCCCTGTATTCCTGCCTTTTGTTGACCTGAAACAGAAATCTTTGACCTGTTGCGGATATCGTATCTGAACATCTGAGGAGGTGCTGGAGTGGTGTCGTCAGTTAAGTGTAAGTGGTTCACATCCAAATTTGATGACATAATCATATCAAACTGGAACCCTCCTGATAGCGGCAGAGAGCTCTGCATTAATATCTACAATAAGAGGAGAACTGGAGCCAACGGTTCATGTGAGGAGGGTTTGGTGACCTGTCAAACAGTTAACAACGTGTTCGTACCGTTCAAGCCCTCCCACCAGTCCCTCTGTGTTCCAGTTCCTCCTCTCACCTCTCCCATCTGCCCTTCCACTCCTCTCTCCATATTGTGATGCTCACTTTGCAAGAGAGAAGCGATCAAGCATATTTCTGCCTTGTCCCAGAACAAAGGCCTCTGCTCTGGGCTAGGCCAGAATGAAGTGGGGCAAAGTATGCAGGGGAGGGGAGAATGTGCCCTTTGTCACCCCTCTGCTTCACTCTCTCTCTCTCTATCTGTCCATATCCTGCACCCCCAACTCCCACCCCTGCTTTATCTCTCAAACTGAGGGCAATAGCAGGGGAGGGGCAGAGGGGGGTGGGGTTCATTCAGCATTGGTTAAACGCTTTCACAGTGACACAATGCTGGGGCGGAGTAAGCAGGTGCAAGAGGGACGAATGGACAGACAGACGGAGACAGATAGGCAGACAGACAGACAAGATGGCAGACAGACAGGCAAACAGACAGGCAGGCAGACAGACAGATGGAAACAGATAGGCAGACAGACAGACAGACAGGCAGACAGGCAAGAAGACAGACAGACAGATAAACAGATAAAGAGAACAACAGGTTGACCTACAGCAGACATAATCGTGTAGCTATTAACTCCTGGAGATACAGTACACCCCTCTTTTACATCAAGGAAACACACACACACACACACACACACACACACACACACACACACACACACACACACACACACACACACACACACACACACACACACACACACACACACACATACAGACCCATACCTCACAGGCAGATTTGCACTCATTTTCACATAAATGACAAGTCAAGTGCAAGTAAAACACATTCACGCGCGCAAGCACAGCAACAACAGAGCAGATGTATAATATGTCAAATCACATATGCTAATTACTTTCACTGTAATATGGACACAGACATACACACATAGAGGCTTTCTCCTGGCCCAACCATGTGTGTGAAGATCAGTAGAAAGACTGCTCAAGACAAAGCTGCGGGTATCTTGGTGTCATTTCCACCAAGGAGACAGTCAATACATGACAATTATTGTTAAAATGAATACAAGTTATTCTACGAGATTGATACAGAGATTTTTGAGTGAAAACATCTGAAAAAAAATCTATTTTCTTTTAGAATATTCTGACTATTCAGTGACTCTTGACAATGTTGGCAGGCTTTCATCCATTCCTACTATCACTTTCTCATTGGTGATCAATAGTTTGCTGTCAATGCGTCCATCCATCCATCCGTCCATCCATCCATCCGTCCATCCATTCATCCATCTTCTCGTTAACAAGAACTTTGTAATCGCCTCGCCTAGAGCCGCTTATCCACCTTGCACATCATGGGTCTGCTAGAGTCCATCCCAGGTTTTAACAGGTGATAGGCGGAGTACACCCCGGGTGAGACGCCAGCTCGTCGCGGGGCATCAGTGGCTATCTCATATTTCATATCCTCTCTGTGTTCAATGCAGAATTTGTTTGCGCCTTTTCTAGTAATGTGTCCTTGCCTCCTTCCTCTGCAGGGTTTTGCTCCATGTCACCATAAAATATAACGAACTGCATCATACAGAGAACCACACATTCAACCAAGCACTGATACATCACACACATACACGCACCCACACGCACACAAGTACCATTAAACAAAGCAAACAGTGGCTGCAGTCCCAGTTGTCCACCTTGCTAATTCCATGATGCCATGTGATATTAAAGTAGGAAAATCAGGTCACATCTAGCTCAATCCCGGTTTGACAAATGAACAATACACATGGGTTTGCTTAACTCTAAAACTACACTCTTTCCTATTCCACTCCCTTATTGTCTTCATTGCTTGCTGCGGAGCTCCCAAGACAACATGAAGCAATGACAGAGCCTGTACTCTGGAGACTTTCTATAATGTAGAATGCAGTAGTAGATGCTTGGACCCCAAACAGTGAATGTAAGCAACCCATTAGCTGTCATGTAAAACCAGTCACTAGCAAGAAGCCACTACAACCTTAAAAGAAATCCACCGGTTCCAGTTGCTGCACTTCCCCACTGCTGTCAGAGAGAATGAATAACTGCTTGTTCAATTCTACATTTGGACCTTTGTTGTTCCAAATGCAAATATTCAACTTTGTCATGTTTGGTATCTATTATTGGACCAGACTCCAATTATTGTAGAATTTATTAATCATGTTTCTTCAACAATGTTTGCAACAGTCACAAATCTGAATGTCACACCTCTGATTTTTTACTCAGGACATGTCTGGACAACCGTACTCGGGTTGATACTTCCGAAAATTTACTTTAACTGCTCTTGTTGAGGTTGGAGAGTCTGATAAACAAAATGCAGCTCGAGATATGATGACTTGATTGTGTATATCCAAAGTGGGAAGTTTTAGTTTCGGTTAGGCATTTAGAGGATTAAGTGCTTCCAGACATTCCTGTGTAATGAGACACTGATGTTGTCAGTCATGCAGAAGAAAAAACTGATTGGACGAGTGTCAACCGGCTGCCTTTGGGAGTGTCCTTGCTAGTTTGTCGAGTCTTTGGGTTCACTCATCTTGCCTGTTTTATTCAAAGGCGAAGAAGAAAGACCTGGGGGTGAATGAGCGGTGGCGTGTTTGGATGTAAAAGAGACAGAACGAGAGATTGTGGAAGAGAGAGACAGTCACAGGAGACAAGAAGACAAGGACAATCACAACTAGTTCTGATGCTTTGCTGTTAGAAAAAGGGAAAATTTGCATCATCTAACTCTGACTGACGGGTGGAAGTCAGAGTTAAAAGAAACAAATGCAGTGATGAGCCAACAAACAAACCGGGAGAGAAGACGATGAGACAGAAGCTGGGCGAAAAAACAAAAAACAAACACTGCAATGGCAGCTAAATGCGTAACTTTGGAGGATCATGGAGTCAGCACTGATGAATGATGGATGAGCAGGGTATTACATCCCCAAAAAAAGATGAAGAGGAAGGGAGGCAGAAAAAAATACTGCATAATAAATCATACCTCTTCCTGGAAACCCATAACTCACAACTGACTGAAACATACCTCTACTGTATATTTTTATCTCCTTCTGTCTTTGTAAAAAGTTCTAAAAAAGAGTCTCTTTTTTTGTCATTATACATCTGATTGGTTTTTGCAGTTTAAACAACTAGAAATTCTAGAAATTCCCAAGGTAGTTACATTTAAAAAGCCGGTGTGAATGATGTTGATAGAGAATAAACTTTTGAATGAGCTTCCTCTTATTTTTCGGTAACATACTATACTCCAGCAGCAAGGTGGTACAATGACAACATAGTACAACACAAACTTTAGTCCATTGATAGCCGATGCAATAATGTTCCACACAAAGGCAGTTGTGTACATCTCAACCCAGGAAGGAGAATATGACGTTCATGCAGCGACTCCAAAATGCTTCGAAAGCAGCAGAAATTATGTCAAACCGAATCAAAAGAAACATTGAACTTGTCTGTCTGGGAAGATGTCAAGTCAAGTTAGCATCCTTTGTAAAAATTAATCTCCATCCACAACTGAGCCTGTTTGCGTTGATTTATACTTTTTTGAAAAGGACACACTGTATGTCGGCAAGTCATTATGGAGGGTGGACAAAGAGTGTCCTAAAATGACCTCTTGGGCAGCAGATGAAATGTGACCATAGGCAAAGTTTCAAATAGAGAAATAAAATGGATTGAGGAGTTTAAATGAGGGAAACTGCAAGTGACTAACTGGTAGAAAAGCAAAAGATGGGAACTCCTTCAAATACTGAGCGACGCACAGCCCATCCTCGCTGTGTGGTTTTCCATTGCTGAGGATTTAGCAGCGTTAGCACAGTTATGTTACTGTGATTGTTCCCTTACAGTAAATAAACCATACTTGAGTGCTTGACCTACATTTAAAGGCAATATTGAAGGTATTTGTGTCTGTGTGTCTCTTGGTTGAGTTTGTAAATGAATTATTATTTTTCTATAACTTCTGTTGCCCCCCCGTTCATTAAGCAGTCAGTGAAGCATCTGGGCTGGAGCGTTACATAAATTATAGTGTGAGAGAAATTTAGACTCCCCCCCAGGTAAAGATGTCTCCATGGAACCCACAAACACACACACACACACACACACACAGCACACACACACACACACAGACACAGAAACACACACACACACACACACAGTTAGACGGAGCTGATCAGGAGCTAAATGGTCGAGTGCTGTGAAGTGTGTTGAAAGGTATGTGTGCGATTGTGTGTTTGTGTGTCACTAAATACTGTTGACACGGTGTGGATAACTGCTCAAATAACACAAACTAACAGATTAACAACAGCAGGCTAAACAGCCAATTCGCACACTATCGGGACAAAATGAACATTTTTTTCTTCCGGTGATGAATATTTCCTGTCATGAAATTGTACTGAACACAAAAGACCTTCAATGAATGTCCTGCTGGGCATCAGGACGAAGGTGGCGACCGCTGAGAGCATCATCTCCACTGCCGCTGCCAAAATATTCTATGTTGTCCGTCAGATGGGGAGTCTCCATCGATTAACTGTAAAGCTACTCCATTCTATTGTTGTATGTTTTATATGTAACAGCAAGGTGGAATGGGGTTGAACACGCGTGTGAAAAGGGCTACTGTCATTCATTTTCACACTAAGAAACACATTTTTAACACGTGACCCTCTTGTCACACAAATACGATGCTGTTTCCTAAGTAGAAAAACCAGTGATGGCTGACTAGTATGTTCTTTATCTTTTTGTATAATAAGCTGGTCTTTCAAGAGGACTCACATTCAGCAAAGTGGATTTATTGAAGGTCAGCAATATTTGATAAGTATTCAGAATTTAACGCTGGTACTGCTGCAGCATTCATGAAATCTCTTTTTGCCATGTGGTACTTGACATAAGACCTGAATGTGAAGTACTTGTAAATCAAAAGAAATGTACGATTTACATTAGGTTTGTGGTTTTTTTCAGCAGCATAAAAAATTATCCTGTTTTCCCACAGAGCAGTAGAAATAGATATTTAAATTACACCTCGATTGCATATAATTACTAAAGCTAAAAGAAGGTGAATTTCAATATCATAGTCGGTTCTCCCAAATCCCAAACGGGTGTATTATTTATTTACTCCTAGAAGAGGCAGTGCTGATACCTTAAATTTGAAGAGCTGCTTTAATCTGGGGTGGCGCGGTGGTGCAGTGGGTAGCCCTGTTGCCACACAGTAAGGTGGCTCCGGGTTCGCGTCCCACTCTGTGCAGAGTTTGCATGTTCTCCCTGTGGGTTCTCTCCGGGTTCTCCAGCTTCCTCCCACCTCCAAAAAACATGCGCTTTAGGTTAATTGGCCATTCCTAGTTGCCCGGAGTGTGTGAGTGTGTGCATGCGTGTCTGTCTATGTGTGGCTCCGTGGCGCACTGGCGTCGCGCCCGGAGTTTCCCCAGCCTCACACCCATAGTCAGCTGGGATTGACTGTCGCTCCCCGTGACCCGCGCAAGCCGATGAAGCCGTTAGAGAAAAAGAATGAATGCTATCATCTGAAATGTTTTCCTTTTTAGTAAAATGGAAGTGAATGGAATTTTAGTTGATCTGTGCATGACTGAAAACCTAACAGCAGAATGTCTTCACACAAAAACATTTATAGTTTGTTCTTCATGTAAATCATGTAATCACTGCAGTAATCCTTACAGCCTTTATCAATTCATCCAAAAGTTTGACGCTATTTTTCAGTGACATTTAGTGTTTCATCTGATTAAAGGATAGAGAAATACTATGACCGAACAAAAACACTGAAAGGAGGTCAAGCAGAGGTTCTAAACCCAAACCTTCATGCCATGTGGAAAAAAGGAATTCCCCCTCTGCGTCAACAGTTTAGGAGAATGTATCTCTAGGATTGTTATAGTCTAACAATCAATTTAAGACTAATGGGTGGGAGCAGTGTAATTACTGTTTTGGCTGCACCTCAGACATAATTTGATAACCACACTCCAGGCTAATGTTGAAACCATAGAGTCACCATCTCCTCTCCCAGAGATTGCTCAATAGACGCCAAGAGCCTTTTCAGCATCACCGTTGTTCATTCGCACCAAACACCACTCCTGTGGTTTCAGATGGCATGCGAGCACCAGGCAAAGGAGGCCTTGATGTATTACAATATATACAGTAAATATATCTAAAGATCAGCATAACAAACAGTTTTCAGTTTAAACTTCATGGCAGCTGTCTCATCCAGTAGAGGCTGAATAATGGTTCATTTCATTATGGTTACTTTTCCCTTTTGTTAGTGTCTACCAACAAAGATGCTCTAGGGCTTCAGGTATCATGTAAAATATTTTTCTTAAAATCCAATCATTGCCTTCTTGCAAAGAATTTAAAAATTTCACAAAACCTTCACAAATATAAATACCTTCCAGTATATTTTGATTGATTATGCATTTGAAGATGACTATCAGACTGACTGTACCTGACATTCTCATCCAGTGTGATAATTGCAGTCGAGAACAATAATGGCCAGGTAGGGGGAGAAACGATCACTGGTGGAATAATAGAGGAAAGATGGGGATGAGTCATGAATTACTGATTATTAGAACATTGGCTAAGATGTTAGACGTACAAAGGGTCACTGAGATATGGCTGCATTGAGATATTACAGATGAGAGCAGTAAAATGCTCCTAATGATGTGCCGACTACAGAAAAGAGGTTGAGTGTGTGTTATGTGAGTGTGTATTTTTAGATTGTACATTCCCTTCTTGTCTCTTCAGCCTTCCCTCTTTTTCTTCTCTTCTTGCTTTCCCTCCCCTTGCTTTTGTTCTTTAACTCTCTTCCTTACATCTCCCTATGAAATCTACTCTTGCCATGGGTAATTACAATGAACAACTTCATATGGCTGCTCCGCCTGCTGCCAAGATAAGGTGTGGTAGCCACACTCACATACACACACAAACACACACACACAATCACACACACACACACACACCACACACACACATACACACACACACACACCCTCTATCTTATCTCCATCGTCACAGAACAACCGCCTTCTGCCCAATTCTGCCCTAATCTTCTGCGTAAACAATACTGATATTTCACCACCAACTGCAATGCGGAGGGGCGGGGGGGCAAGGGGTTGGGGGAGAGGAGGAGAAGAGGAGATGGAGAATGGAAGGGGAGGAAGGGGAAGGTGAAAAGGACTATGGCAGGATAGCTGGAGAAGAAGGGCACAGGCAATAAAATCTCTTCACAAAAACTCCCTTCTGCCACATTGCCTCCATTTTGTTGCACACATAAATGTGTGTTTTTCACAGCAGGGTTTCATAGGCAGATATGAAGGCGTCATAAAGGTACATTGTCACTGAGGATGCTTTTGATCTCATCTTAACAATAGTCTTTGGAATCCATCAATGGCCACTTATGCACATGCTTGAAAATGATGGCTTATCAAATGTAGAAGTTCAATAAATGTTCTCTATTGTAGGGCTCACAGCTCATGTATCGAATGCAGAAATATTTATTGGCATGTTCACACTGATCCTGGTGTTGTATAAGAGTTGTGGTTAATTCCAAAGTTCAATATTATAATGATCATTTCAGGCGTCATTCATTCATTTGATTTCTTGAAGGCGCAACAATCATCTTCAGTTGTCAGGTGCTCGTCTTCAGCTGCTCATCTCCATCTGATTCACAGGTTTACACTGAAATCAGTCCCAGGTGACAACGTGGCGGAGGCTGGGTACATCCTGGACAAGTCACCAGGTTAACACAGTATTTGTTTTTGTAAAGAAACACTGAGTTGATTTGTTAAAAAGAAGAAAATGACAGTAGAAAAGCAGCCAGATTATCAGAAAATGTTTTAATAAAGTTACACGTTAGCCAAACTTATTGGAAGACAAAATAAATCACCAACAGCAAAATCATTCTCAAACTGTTTATTGTAAATATGCTCCACAGTCAATCAACCTTTTGTTCTTTTTTAGCACGATTGACCTTTTTAGTCAGTTTCATAAAATCCATTATTACATTAAACAAGTTCTGTTGCCCTCTTTCCCCCTCAATATGATTATTTTCTGTGCATCACTCCAAACAAAGCAACAAAACAATACAGACGTTATTATTATTGTCTGAAAGAGCATTAAATAGACCGATGTAGCAAATCCTTGTCGTTCACCTACGGAACATCAGGTTTGATTGACATCTCACTGAACAAGCTAAAGCAGAGTCTTGTGTTGTGAAAATAGATATTGTTTGCTTTTAATCACCTCAGTTGAGCTGTTGTGGAGCAACACAAAGCGACGCCAAACCACATTCTATAGATATATTTCACCTAATGATCCAGCTCAGCACCGCTTCGGTTTAGTTCCCCTGAAGCCACACCTTGTGAACAAACACAAACTGGTATTGATTTCAGCTTGAGATTGAGACAGAAAACGGTAAGCTGTGAACCATGTTAATTAATACTTTATTACTAAAAATTTTGCATTCATATCTATTTCTGTTTTCTATCTGTTTCATGTACCCGTGTTCTGGTTTTTTTAAAAGTAGTTTTTCTTTTTCGCACATTTTACACGAAGAGTTTAAATTTCGTTGTGCGCTTGTGTATGGTGACAATAAAAGCATTTTATTTTATTTTATTTTATTTTATTTATTCTATTCTATTCTATTCTATTCTATTCTATTCTATTCTATTCTATTCTATTCTATTCTATTCTATTCTATTCTGCTCTATTCTTTCTATTCCTTTCTATTCTAGCAGCAGGATGGGTTTAATCAGTTCCTCTCTTATCCTACTTGCTGAATGTCAGATGAATAATATGTGGAGTAAGTTTGCGTGCGTCTGTGTGTGTCATCAAAACACAGCCGCTCGCGCCGGATGTTTGTACTATCAACATAACACTAACAGCAATGTTAAAGCCATCTGTTCACATCACAATCATCTTCTCATAACCAAGTATGTTTTCAAATCCTCCCAACAAAGCCACAACTTTACCAGATAAAGAGTTAAAAGTCTTTAGTCTAAGTATTTTAATATTTGTGTTCTATTAATAGTTCAGTGATGTGTTATTTTGGGGTCCTGTTGAAGCCAATAATGTAATAGCAACCAATAACGTAAGAAATCTGCCCTTTTTGAAATGTAATAGGCCAATAACTGGCCAATAAGGTATTAAAAATCCTGAACCGATAACATGATAATGTTTGGATAAAGGTTTGAGTTAAGGTGAGGTTTTTTTCTTTTTACCAGGCCAACAAATAACTAGACAATAACATGTGAAATTATTATGTTACCAAGCAATTTTATTATGTTATACGTAGGTTCAGAACTTTTACTACAATGTCATTTAATATTATTGGCTTTAACAGGTCAAAACAAAGTTTCAAAGCCTTCTACCCATTGCGAAGAATAAATAAGGGTTAGAACTTGACCGTTTTTGTTTTATTGATGTAAATGTAATGAAAATCATCCACATTATGAATAAAACACAGAAAAGAGACTGTAAAAATGGTCTCCTACTTTTTGAAAAAAAGTTGCTTAAAGCTATATCAACAATGCTCTTAGTTAATTTAGTGTGTTTGCTCTGAGATGAAGCTTAAATATTAAAATTCTCCTTCCTTTCAGTCCTATATTTTACATACTCATAGGGGGAGCAACATAAGGGAGGTGAGTTTTGTTGACAGATTCTCAGTAGGTGATGCAGTGGGAGCTTACTTCAACCAGGTCGGGGGTGGATTTCACTGCGTGCTGCGGAAGCCTGTTTGTTGTGGAAAGGATTACAGTGACCAATCTACCCGCAAACAAGATTAGTGACAGCGGATCACGTTTGATTGGGAAGCTCCAAAACAGCCCTCACAATTGTGAGACAAGTTGTTGCCCTGCTTTTTGCCCACAGGAAGGTATTTATTTGAATACCCATACAAATAAATTAGGACGAGACTACGATTCGTACGACTGGTTTTGGTTTTCCGGCCCACTCCGTGTGTCTCACTTTTTCATGTTGTTGCAGTGCAGGAGACAACAAAGCACTGAGAAGTTTCCCTTTGATTTTCCTCTAGTATGTCTTGTTATAGAGCTTGACACAAACACACACATAGATGCATACACAGTGACACACACTCAGGAGTATCCTTAGTCTCCTGTTGACACAGGCAGACACCCCCGGTGCATCAATGTCCTATTCATTTATAGATCTGTCATCATCCCTGGACAAAATCACCTCACCGGGGTGACTAATCTGTGCTCGGCTCACTGTCCTGGCTGACTCAGGTTGCCTTGTCGATTCTATTTCAGACATGACTCAGCGATCACTGAAGCGTGCTATGATTGGAATGGAGACAAGTCACACAAAGAGGAGACATAGATGGGAAGAGAGCAAAAGAGAGGCGAAAGGGGGGACTCTATTTATTCTCAACTCATTAAAACTTCTTCAGAAGCGATGACTAGAGGCACAGCGGTGCTTACATCACCCTTTGTTTGTGAGGCTCAGTTCTTTCCTGTCCCTCCCCCAGCAGTGGCATTGAAGGATTCAGGAACGATACAAGGGACGGTCCACCTCAGTCTGGCCGAGTAACCCTCACCTTGTCTGGGCCTCTGAGCAAACTGCACACCCCCTCAGTCTGCAAGCGTATCCATCTGCTCAGTGATGCGGGTCAGACAAGGAGGGGCGGGATGAGTTGGAGTTGGAGTGCCCCCTCCATCACAAACACACACACATGCACGCACACACACATGCACGCACACACACACGCACGCACACACAAACACACACAGACACTTTTTTAAAAAAAATATTTTTATTTTATTTTATTTTTTATATTTATAGCAAATTTGGGAAACAGGGCTTTTATAAAACTGGGTGAAATGATTTTTCCCTCCGTTTCACTCTGAACTGTAGTACATGTACCTAACATTAAACTCTGTATATCATAATTACATTTTTTGGTTTTACATTCCAGATGGGATTAACTGTTAAACATACAACCAACTAACTACACTAATATGTGTGTACATCAGACTACCAATTGTATTTTAACACTGGTTTGTTAGACTGGGATGAGAAGTCTCTAGTTTTTAGCTAATCTACCGTGTGATCTTGCAGACTCCCTATTCTGGTCTCTCTCCAGCTCCCTTCTCCTCCCACAGATACATTGCAGATCGGTGGGCCTGCCATCTTTGCCGAGCAGTGGTTCACTGTTCCTGCTGAATTATTCACATCTTGCAGGGAAAAGCGAGGCAGACTGTCTAAAGCCAAACTAATTAAAGTAGTGGTATTAAAAGTGTGCCTGTGTCTCATCCAGGAAGAGCGGATAGAGAGATCAGCGGTGATACCTTCCTTCTCTCTGTGTCGTTATCACTTGTTCCCCCGCCTCCCAGTCTCTCTCCCTTCACTTATCCCCCTGTTCCCTCGGCTTTCTCAGGAAAATTACAACCTGACTGCTCACTTTAATATTTCAGCATCTAAGTGAGTGTGACAGGCTCTTCTTTGTGCGCCCCCCCCTCCTGTGTCCTAGTGCACCTCCACCATCAACCCACTCATTTCTCTCCGTCTCTGCCTTCCCCAACCTCCTTGTGTCATTTGCTTATCGTTAACCTCAATGGGTTCAACTTTTGCTATGTGACAGGAGAGAGAGAGGGAGAGAGGAAACGAATCGTGTTCCAGCAGAGGCCTCTCTGCCGGGCTATCAGGCTGTCTCTCGCTTGTCTCTCTGTGAGTTTAGTGACATGTACGCGACCATGAGCCCACAACGAGGAAGGTATCGCTTCACCCTGATGTACGCCACGCACGCTCTGACACACACAAGTACCATTTTCAGAGCGACAGAGAGGATGGTGAGCTCATCCACACAAACAGAAATAGACCCTCAATAGAAATGTGTGTGCATCTTTGTGTTCAGAGATGTCATCTCCTGTATTTGAACCGCTTCTGCTCTTGAGTTCCTTTACAAAGACGCTATAGAAAACAACATGGCTAGTTCTTGTGCTCGTGTGCATTAATGCTCATATTTACCTTTGTGAATAAATATGAGTGTGCATCTATGCAGACAGCTGATGGATGGTGCTTATTGTTGGAATGTAAGAGTGTGCTATTGGAGGTGAATATCCAAGAAGATGGCTCACTGTGTTTTGTGTTCATAGCACTATGATACACATCAATAATTTAGATTGTCTCCCCAACTCCCCATTCATTCCTTTTTCATCTCTGCCATTTGATATCCCCGTTTGCTTCCACTCTCAATACTGAGCATATTGTATCCAGAAAGCAACTGCAAAATATACAAAGAGCCTGAGGATAGAAGCTCTTTATTTCCTAAAGTGGGAGAGTAAAAGATGCTACAACAGCCAAGCAGCAATAATTGGTTTCAAGCATTATCTGGACCTTCTGGTACGCTGGTGTGATACACAAACACAAATTCACACCCACAAAGAAAATGACACACGCCGCGGAAAGAAAAGTGAGCAGGTAGCAACATTCTAAACAACATTGATCATATAATTTACTCCTCTCTATGAAGCTACAAGGTTATTGATCAAATAATTCCATATGCAGGCTACGGACACTGCCAAATTGTTAAAATAGGGCTGTTCCACTCAAAGCGTGTGCCATAATGGCTTTGGCATTGATCACTGCTATCCCTCACGCACTGCCAATGCAAACAAACCACATTCAGCTGCAGAGCTCTAGAGCAAGAAGGTTATTCGAATATGGGCAAAGTAATTGCACAAATCGTGGATGAAAATCACAGATGTACAGAAACACCCAGTGCACAGACCGACAATTCAACGTACTTACACAGAGCACGCCCGTAGATTTCAGAAAATGCCCTCCAGTGCATTTTTGTGTTTATCAAATGCTGGAATAAAATATTTTCTCTGGCTTTGACACTGGAAAGGTGTGTAGGAATGATTCCAATATTAAAGCCAAAGGCCAATTTATCACAGTTTTTACAATGATGGCTCAGTTATTTCTTGCTATCAAGTCGCCTGGAGGCTAGAGTCTCTCACACACACACGCACACATGCACGCACACACACAATATTCTATTATAATTATTATTGTTATTATTTCATATAAACACAATAGGTGTGTAAATTGATGCCTACACATACAGATCTTGTGTGTGTGCGCATACCTGGACAAATGGATATACATTCACAGACGCCAGTTGTTGCTGGTGACACTATCTGGTAAAAAGTGAAAAAATAGATTATAAAGATGTAATGAGTTGACTGAAGCGGACAAGACCAGAAAAGAAGAGATTAGAAAGTTTCAATGAGTCAGCCAGATTATTGTGGTTATATTTAAATTTGGGTTTTGGGGTAGCCAGGGAACTGAGAAAAAAAAATAAGGCCAGAAATTTACTCAGCCCACTGTGTGGATTACGTGTTTGCTGTGAGGTTTCAGACATAAAGACATTTGTTCCTTCATTGAGGCTTTATTATTACTACATTTCCAAAACCTGAAACAGAAATGTAAATCTCCTTAAGTGAAGTTAGCACTCACGTGAGCCCCTGAGTAGAATTGGAGTGAAAGGGCTATAATTATAATCATTTAGAAGGTAGCAACAAAAACTCCCAATGGACCATTTCAAGAAATATTGTATTGAACATGATCAACGCTCTTCTTTTTTCCTACTTGAAGTTTGGATTTGTTTTCAATCGTCTCATTCATACTGGAGGTGGAGCCTCCACTGGATCACCAGCTATGACATGAGAACTGGAGCAGTCATGTAGATGAAAGTTGACTGGTTATGAAATATGAAACTATTTTGCAGACTATAGCATACTATAATAGGATACCATTGAAAACACAACCATGTCCCACACCTTTTTTGTAACTGTGTTTTTTAGATTAAGCCAAATTCTGTGCTGGGATTAGGTGTATCGTCGACACAGATGGAGAACTGAAGCTGAATCTTCTGCTGCTTGATGGCTGATATGATGCATCCACTAGCCTCCGTGGACATCCACCCACCCTAAACTGTATTTATTTTCCTCACCTCAAAACTGTCTTTTTTAATCATTTACTAAAATGCCAGATTTAATAGTGGTTTAGTGAGCTGAGACTCAGTAAAGTCACTACAATGTGTCTGACAATTTACCAGGTCTTCACACGAGGAGGGGGAGGAGCAGATTTATCCATTTTCCGCACAGGTTCCTTCACAGAAATGATATAAAAGCAATGTTTGCATACATAAACAGGATTTTCAGATTTAGCGGTCTATATGTGGATGTGGTGTCAAAGAGGGGAAGGAGGACCACATGAAATCCAGTTGGGTGTGATGGTGGAAATGTAATACATGAAGGGCGGAAAGACAGAGGACAGAAAGGGATGGGGAAGAGATAGAGAGTGACAGAAAAAGAGAGAGATGGAGAGTCCAGCTGGTGGCAGAAACAGAGAGATTCTCGGGATATGACACCTCCTGTCTCAGCACTGGCCTTAGCTGGAACATACATGACAGCCCTGTCACACTCATTTACTCCCGCTCTTTGTCAGCGGAGATATATGTAGTGAAGAAGCGAGTCAGGCACGCCGGGCAAGAGGACAGACAGACAAAAGGAGAGGAGAATAAAGAGCAAAAGAGCAGGATGAAAGAAAGTGTGTGTGTGTGTGTGTGTGTGTGTGTGTGTGTGTGTGTGTGTGTGTGTGTGTGTGTGTGTGTGTGTGTGTGTGTGTGTGTGTGTGTGTGTGTGTGTGTGTGTGTGTGTGTGTGTGTGTGTGTGTGTGTGTGTGTAAATTTTAACGTTCTACATCTTGTTAAAGTCCCTTGAATGTTCATGAGCTCTCAAATTATATATAAGTTTTTAAAATGGTAAATCAACAAGGTGTGTATTTGTGATAGTATTTGCTTCAGATATTAGACTGTAGAATATGGACAGGGTTCAATAATCTTGATTTCTAACAACCAATTTAAAGTCACCAATTTAAACATTTATCTCTTTCTTGAACAAACACAACAGAAATTTAAAAAAAAAACCGTTTATCCACCCCAAAAAAGAAAAAGCATAATAAACACTTTTGAATTTTGGAATAATTGTCTCATCACAAGAGTTGGTTGTTTGTATTTAAAGCAGTGATTTTCTTCCATTAACAAAACCAAAAGAGACAAGAAATTTCAAAATTAAAACAGTTGTCTCTGTCATGCAGGCTGAATTATTTGTCCTCTTTTTAAAATGTTCAGCATCGGTCTGGAATATGTTTGTGCCGATACTTCATTAGAGCAGGCTGCAGACTGTTGCTTTTTGAAATATACAGGAATCATAGGAACATCCAATATCTAGTTTAATCTTATCCAACCTTCTTTTGAACAATAAATTCTAAATTCTTTTATTAAAAGCAAATATCCTAAACAATTTAGCATACTGTATTTCAGTTCAGTTCTCCATAATGGGATGCCTCAAAAAAAAAGATCATTCTGTTTGTGTCGAACGATGTTGGGGTCATACAGGGGAGCCATATGGTCGACAAATAATATTATCAATATTTATAATATTAAGGTAGCAAATGTGTATGAAATATCCATTATCGTATGTAAACCCCCCATTCCTACCGCCCCCACTTTCCACCCCCCGCTCCACGTCCAACTCCTACTCCTACCATCTTTTTTCAGGCAGGAGGGAAACGTCTCTCTGCTTCCCCTGATTTGCATGTGATAAATAAATGAGGTGAACCAATCAAGAGGGGCTCTGTGTGTGCGCACATGTGTGTGTGTGTGTGTGTGTGTGTGTGTGTGTGTGTGTGTGTGTGTGTGTGTGTGTGTGTGTGTGTGTGTGTGTGTGTGTGTGTGTGTGTGGCACTCAGCTGGTTAAAATTGCATGACAGGAGGAGAGGAGGACAAATTGTAAAAGGAAAAGAAAAAAAAAGATCGGTCCAGCACAGTTAGTTTATGTAAAGAAAGGGAGGCACTGGGTGAGAGAGAGAGAGAAGAATGGGAAATGCAGAGTCTTGGAGGGCCTTGTCGCACCGCTCGACACAATAATGAATTTCAAATAAGTTATTCACTTCAGGAGTAAGTGGCTGGCACCCGCTCCTTACAGCTGGTTTGTTGAGATAATTGATTTTCAAATAGTTTTGAGGACGAGGAACAGGGACAGGGGCTGTTAGGGAGGGGCGGGGTGGTGAGTGAACAGAGGATGACGACTACAGCAGGAGTGTGTTCACGAGCGTAGCCTTGGTACTTTTGAGCGTGTGCATGTGAGTGTGTGTGTGTGTGTGTGTGTGTGTGTAGTGTGTTATAGAACTTACAGAGATGTTTTAATTCTCTAGGACAGATGCTATGTCAGAATGGAGGCCAGACTGCTAGCTGTAATTAAACTGATACAGCTCTGCAGGCTAACACACACACACACACACACACACACACACACACGTAGGAAAGATGAATTTTCCATGTCTTAAACGTTGACTTCATCTCCACAGCGTCTCCTCCCTGGCTGTCTGGCTCAGGGTGTGTTGGCTGGCTAAACTTTGCACAGCTTTTCACAGGGCTGTTAACATGGCAGCCCCACTCTGCTGGCTGCACTGACACAGATAACTGAACATCCAGGATGACAGCAACACAGACTCAATGAGATGCATTAGTGCCAGCATTTGAATTGACAATGTAATTTACCACATCTCTCTCTCTCTCTTTCTGCTGCTCTCTCTCTCTCCCTCTATATCTGACTCCTGCAGCCTCCTCTCGCTATCTTTCTCTTTAATTCATAGCAACAGGGAGAACACGAGGTGAGGAAACTCAAGCAGCCGTCGGGGTGTCCATCATGAATACGTTTAACACTTTAAACATCTTAAAGCAGACAGGTAGAACAACTAAACAGATGCTGTCCTCCTGCATGAAGACATCATCTCCAGTTACACTGATAGTTTGAGGACGCTACTGGTGTGAAAAGTTGTGTAAGAAGTATGGTTCTTATCATAAATATTAAATCCAAAAATGTGAGTCACTTTTAATTTCAGGGTTTTTTTTTAAACTTTAACATGTTGCAAACATTTACTTTGAATTATTTCAATTTCAATAAATAATGCACAATTACATGGACTTATTTAGGCATGAGATCACAAACTCTGCGTTACTTCCCGATTACTTCCTTTGATTATTTTTAAGTTCCAGAGCCAGATAATTATTATATCCACTTTTCAATTACATCTTCAGTCATTCCGCTAGAACTTACTTTAACCCCCATTCTGATCTGTGTGAGTGACATCAGCGATCTCCCCAAAGCCCTAAGTTGTTTGTGCAGCCTAACTTGTTGTAACTGTACTTAAATTGTCAGAAATCCAGAAATGACTGACAGTGAACTTTCAAAAACGTTGTCATTGAACCTAATCCTGGGTTTCCGCTATCAGCACTGTTTGAGTAGAGAGCGAAGTGAACTCGCAGCATAGTTCCATGAATTCCCAGACGCCAGGACATTTTGACAGCTTTGGCCTCGGGCTTAGATTCTCATTTGGACCATAATTGAGCTGTAAGCTTAAAAGCGTAATCAGGACAGCCTCCATTTAACACCTGACTGCCAACCTCACTGTGTGTGTGAGTGTGTTTGAAACCCAAACCTTATCATTGTGCAAGAGGATGAACAAGGAGCAGGCTCTGTGCAGACATGTACACAAACTCAGGAGCCAAATTCTCACATAGGACAGAGGGTTTGAGGGCTAAAATCATACTCACACATGAGCACATACAGGCACATGGAAACACACACTTTACTAATTGCACACACTTGAAGGCACATACTCAGAGAGCACAATAGTTTTTTGTGTTTGTCTGCGTGTGTGTGTGTGTGTGTGTGTGTGTGTGTGTGTGTGTGTGTGTGTGTGTGTGTGTGTGTGTGTGTGTGTGTGTGTGTGTGTGTGTGTTCTTTCTGATTCAGATTGACAGGATGCTTAGGAGGCTGTGTGCTCACTGTAATTACACACACTTGAGAAATGCCAGCTCTGTGCGTTGGAGAGGAGGTGTAATCATCGGTCTCACACACACACACACACACACACGCACGCACACACACAAATCTTGACATTCTTGCAAAGATTAGCAACACACCTCTTTGCTCTGGAATCCAATCTGAGGATGAAGAAAAAAAAGTCAGTCTCTCTCACACAAACACACACACACACACACACTCACGCACACACAAAGGAGGCATCACTGTCATATTGGTCATTCTCAGTGATAGCTGTCGTCTTATCATCAAATCTGTCAGCATCATCATCGTCATCATCACTACGCTATCATTATCAGCTTCATTGTCGCACGTTGTTGGTGTGAATCTTTTTTCTGACTTTATTCAAGAGCTTGTAAAACATGCATCTATCCAGGCTAACATGTACCTTAGCATGATTGTCTGAGCTCATGGATCTTTTATTCATGTGTTGCTTTTTCTCAGCCCAGTCCATGTAATCAATTTTTTGTGCAATTTGTACATTTATTATTATACTCTCTTCCGACATTTACGTTTTAAAGTGAACTGATTTGCAAAAAAAAAGAAAAAGAGACAAAACGTAAAGAAAAAGATGAATTTGACTGATATCATTATAGATGACAGGACTTAAACAGCCTCTTCTGTCAGAAAAATAGAAATAATAATCTAAATGAATTGGTATAACATCACTTTGGTCTTTTGCGGTTCATCTTCAGCTTGTTGAAGCAACTTCCTCAAAACATAAGCTCCCTTAAACTCTCTTTATGTTTCTCCTGGTCCTTCGGGGCACCTTAATTACCTCAGGCACCATTTACCAGAGATTATTAAAGAACAGCTGTCGCCTCCCTATGTTTATGTATGTATTTTCTGCCCTCCCATCTCAGCCCTTAGGCTACCAGTCTTGCCTTTTTGCATAACAAGTGTTCGCTGTGCAGTCCAGGTTCCATGGTCATTACTCTGCACCCTGCGGTCCCTGCATTCTCAAGTACTCTCCCAGGTTCTGGGCCTCCTGCAGGGCAGTGTTGAGGGAACACTGTTTTCATTAAGACGGTCATTTTCTGCACACTGTGATTTGTATGCATTCTTTTAAATAGTTTTTTAAAAAGCCAGGGCCCCTTGCATTAAATACCACAGTTGTAGAACTATTAAGTGGAGGGAAGCAGCCAGACAAACTGTCGCTGTCTTGGCATTTCAATTCCATCGCAATGGGATGGCGATAAGACAAACGCATACACAAACACACACACACAGACACAAACTTTGCCCCTGCTGCAGATGGACGTGTTCACAGTTAAATGTCTAAACATCGCTGCAAGGTTTTTCTCCCATCGTTATTGCTTTTGCACAGTTTTATGCTCCAAGAGAAACTGTGTCTCCTTCAGCACTCACACGCACATACGCACACATGCACACACACACACACACACACACACACACACACGCTTAATTATGCACACACACACTTCCACTGTCTCCTTTTTACCAGCAGCCATTATTCCCCTTTGCCGAACTTCAAGACAAGCAAATTAATTATGGCCTACTTGATCTAGAAACAATTACGATTGTTGCTCAGCCTCCTCAGTGGAGCTCAAAGTGTCATGGCTGCCACTCCCAGCATCTTTGAAGCATTGTGTTAGTGGATGGCACCATTAGCGTGGCGCTGCAGCTTATCGCCATGACCCAATCACCCGCCTAAGAACTCTGAGGCAGTGTATCCTCTAATAATTAATAATTACCAAATCTTACTGCAGATATTCTTTTTCTAATTAAGCAGGAGCAGAGATACTTGATCATGTCATTCTGTTTATTTAAATGCTTCTTTTCTGTGTGCTTCTTAGGAATACTTTATCATACAAAATGTATTTACATACCATTGATTTCCTCTGCCAAATATGTTTTTGGAGAATTTATTTTCGTTTGGATTTTATTTATTGGCAACTGTGTCTTCAGTCCAGTATAATGGAGGAAAACAACTCTTATTTTAGTCAATGTACAGGATTGATCTAGTCTTTCCTAAATCAGTGGGTTATTATCAATGTTTTGTTAATTTAATCTTGTCAAATGAAATATTGTTATTGTAATTTTGACTTCATTTAATTTGTTAGATCATAATCTGAATCTGACACATTGGAAGGGTTATAATTCGACATCCTACCAGGCTGGACTTATCCCACTTTCTTAGTGTAATGATGGTTATTGAATTATCCAAGCATTTGCAAAATTTTGGGGATTTGGGTTTTTGGACAGTCCACCTTGAGACCTCAGTCAGAGTGGTCTATGCCCTGCCATTAGAATGCAACGTTGAACAATTAATATCTCATTTGCAGAGGATTACCAACAGCAAAAATGCAGTATGATTGCACAGGCAGAATAATCGTCATAGTTAGTTAATATATCAGGTTAATAGAGTCAACAACATACGAACACAACAAATCATCACTGTCACAGAGATCACAGTCCAAGTGGTCATGTTTCTTCTCTCTGTGTGTTTGTTGTTTTGTCAACAAGATGATTCAAAAAGCACTGAACATATCATGAAGTTTCGTGGTTACGTCTCGCACCTGGAATCACTCAATGACTATATTGGTGCAAATCAAGTAAAGCATGTTCTGGATGTTGTTTTTTCTCTGACACTGACATCAATTGTTTTTCTGTCATTTTATTTGTGGATAAGAGAGTTGTGGAGGTCATGAGGGAAGTATGTATTCGACTAAGGTATTTCAATGTTTTGTCGTTTAACTCTGATGCTTTTGCTGTACTTGCGTATTGCTTGTATTTTCTGTTTGAGATAAATGTGAAAGTACAGTAATAAACACACAAATATTTTCATTTGTCCTGACTGGACACAGGATCCAGACATTTTTACTTGTCTTCCTTATCTTAATAGAAACAAGTTTTCAGTCGTGTTTGTATCAACTCACTGTTGGTAACATAGAAGGATCTGCAGAAGGCATGTTCTTGAACACACACACACACACACACACACACACACACACACACACACACACACACACACACACACACACACACACACACACACATGTCCCAGACTCTAACACAGAAAAGCACTTTGTGGACAACCTGTCAGGAAAAAGGTGTGGACAAGATATTTTGTGGCCTTTTCCTCTGTGCACTATGCACTATGTTAACACACACACACACACACACACACACACACACACACACACACACACACACACACACACACACACACACACACACACACACACACACACACACACACACACACACACACACACACACACACACACACACAGATAGGTCTCACTTTGCTGTGTGGGGATGAATCCCTGACAGCATCTGTGTTGGATAGTAAGAGACCCCTATTTCTGCCACCCAGAGGGAGAACAAGAGGACAGGAACCGCCGAGAGTGAAGCCGTGTGAAAAGATAAAGATGTCCCCATGTTTTGCATCATGCTCCTTCTAGTAGTCTTTTTGTGGGGTTGTACATCAGTATTGTGATCTTCATACAGCCGAGCAGTGGAAAAATTGAATTATTTCTCTCATATGATGTGTGACCAGAAAGGTCGTTCCCAGTTCTCAAGTCTTTGTATGTCAGTCTATGTTCCCCTGAATGGAAAGCCTGCTTATCAATAAAGAGGCCAAGTACTTTGAAAGGCCAGAATGTGGGATGGAAGAAGGATGATTTGAAAAGGGCCTTGCCTTGTGGAACAGAATAAATACAAAATTCATAAATGATTACTTATTCAACTTCAGAGCTGTAAACAGCAATAAACATCAAGAGTGTGTATTTTTGTTTTCCGTTTAGATGTGAATTAGTGAGGCGGTTCACAGTGGTATATGCACACAAATGTCTGAATGCATTCCTTGATTTATCTTTCAGGGCTGTGTAGCTTTAATCTAAATTACAGCAAGTAACTCTCACTCAGTGTGCAAATATGGCCAAGGATTTCTTTTGTCAATTAAAGAACCATCCAAAAAGGCTTAATTTAATCTTCACCTGTAGAACTTTTCTTTACTTGATTCCTCACAAATCTTTTTCAGGATAAACCCTTTTTTCATCAGTTTTGTGTGGTGCTCTTTACAAGTTAACATATTTTACAGTCAAGCAATTTTTTGCAATGCAAATTAACCCTTAAAATATGGAAAGAAGAACTCAATAAAATTATGATGTTGTCTAAAGATCAAGTCTCCAAAATGAAAAAGATACCTTTATCCTGCCAAACATTTCAGAAGTGTTTCGTCTCCAGCAAACTTATTATAATGAACACACACCACGCACACAAGTCGTCAGAAGTGGGTGAAAATGTTATAGTGTGTTAACTGTTGTAGAATTAGAACACAGTAGTGGTGCATAAAATCTATTTTTGAGGAGCATAAATAACAGTCTGCAGCACTGACAAACTGGATTATTCAACATTTTTTTCTTGATATTCTGTCCATAGAATGCTGCCAGCATCCAAACATAAAGCTGGAACCTTAAGGCAGAATTTAGAATGTTAAAACATGGACTGTGACATCATTGTGTGAATAGGACTTCCGTTTGATGAGTTTAACACAGGATGGATGCATGGATGGATGGATCGAAGGATCGATGGATGGATATTTGGATATGTGTCAAGAAAATATAA
The DNA here is from genome assembly GCF_040054535.1 of Antennarius striatus. Taxonomy (NCBI): domain Eukaryota; kingdom Metazoa; phylum Chordata; class Actinopteri; order Lophiiformes; family Antennariidae; genus Antennarius; species Antennarius striatus. The sequence goes on along the minus strand of NC_090786.1, from coordinate 6,887,347 downwards.
TGATAAAATTTAGAACAACATGGAAAAACTCAAACCCATCAGTTATTTCCTCCCATCCCCTTCTTGTCACTCATGATTTCTTTTGTCTGTTTTTGCATCATCCCTCCACCATTTGTTCTCTCTATTGTTTGCTCTTAACATTCTGCCTCCAAGGACGCAACAACAATTCCCTCCACTAAATGGACATTTTGCGTGTCTGTGTGTGTGTGTGTGTGTGTGTGTGTGTGTGTGTGTGTGTGTGTGTGTGTGTGTGTGTATATGTGTGTGTGTGTGTGTGTGGTCAAACTACGGCAGGCAAACGGTAGTATATGCTGTGTACGTTTACCTGCCCACCTGAATGTGTCCGTGTGATTGTGATGTGTACTCGTGCGGATGTGCACGTTTGCCCCTGACCTCCTCGCCTCTCCTACAGTCAGCCTACCTCTGCCTGCCTGGCTACACTGACCTGCTCTATTGTCCAGCACAAAGCACTTTGGACAGTATTAGCATTTTAATCACAACGCATGTAAACCTTGTGTTGTCGTATGAATGCAAAGCCAGGAACAAAAATAGAACATACAACAATAGAACTGATATTATTTGTGGGGGGAAAAAAATCATCTTTGTCCCAATGGGAACAAAAACATATAACTTCCATCAGCCTTGAGTAATGTCAATGTTTTTCTCAGCTAAGAATTTCTCACTGTAACTATTTTACTTTCCGCTTCAACTTGTTTGCCTTTTTTCTGCCTTTTTTAAAAAACAAAAACAAAACCCTTGCAATTATCTTTCCAGCTCCCGCTGATCCATAAATGCAAACAGCGGAGAAGTTTGTGCATGCTGTTCTCCAGAAGAGGACGTTCATGCCTCGGAATTGTTTTACTTCTTATTGAGTTAACTCCATCTAAAGCAGTTTAAAAAATGGCGCCATCAAAGATAAGTCAGAAAAACCAACTTAGTTCTTTCGAAACAAGTTATTTCGAGCCATTCTGTCTTGAACATCTTAAGAGGAATTAGTTTACTGCCACTGCTGATTCCTGTCAATCACTTGACATCCGTAGGGAGAGATGGAAATATCCTCTGGGTATACATGGTATATTAAGCTTCACTTTCACATGTGATCACATTCCATTACTGTAATCATCTAATTAGATGTAATGTGAAGCAAGGTGGGATTTGCTCCACATATCACAAGAAAACATTCAAGTACTCCCGGAAGTAACACGTAATCTGCGACTGCTAAACTTCTTGCCGAGAGCCATCCAGTCGACAAAGTCCTGTAGCAACACAGCTATTGCATCTTTTTTGGTCTTGGCCAATGACTGAGGGAATACTTGGAAGTTGAAAGTACCAACAACATATTATTAACCAGTTACTATGTTGAGAAGGTAGACCTGACTGTAACGCCACAGCTGCAGATCCGAACAAACAAACAAGTCGGTTGATGACGGTGTTTGCTACTAGGTCGATATGAGGAAATTTTTTTCACATGACTCATAGTCACACGACTTATTGTTGATAATATATTGATTAATGCAGCTTTGTGCAAGCCTGGTGTTGTTGTTGTTGTTGTTGCTTTAAAGCAAAGATTTTGTATCTTCTTGAGGTTATGATTGAGTTTCTTCACAAGGTGGTTTTATTCAGTTCGTGTTTGTCAGCATGAGGCGACGTTTGACGCAGTCAGACGCTGGATTATAGTGTAATCCCTCCCCGAGAGGTAGATTGTTCGTGTAGGCAAACTGAAAGAAATCCCAAAGTTACATGAAAATCACCCACTTAAAAATGAGGTGTCATGTTCCAGGTGAGTCCAGTGCTGTGGAGTTATACCTTGACTTAAAAAAAAAAAAATAACAGCCTTAAAATATGCAGCCTGTCTGAATGGAGGTGATGAAGAGGAGGAGAATAAGATATCTCAACTCCTTAAAAGCAGTCTTCCTCTTTCACGACTTGCCACTCTCTGATTGGTATAACAGGTAATTAATGGTGTGTCATAGCTCCAAAGAGCGAAGGAACGTTAAAAGGTGGGTGAGGAGAGAGAGACAGAGAGAGTGAGAGAGATATTTCTGATTACCCGACAAGTTAGGGCTGGAAAGGCTACACTTAGCCCATTAAAGATTTTCTCTTGAGCATGACATTTGAGTGCAGCCGTAAAGCTGCGTGCCACCTTGCCATTTCCTTGTACACTGGGCGTCCATTTAAGGACAAGGATGGGGAAGGAGAGGAAGAGGCCACCAGGCCATTTGTACAGCACAAATGGATTTCATTCACCAAGGTGAACTGTTGCACACTGATAAATGCACTTCCTTGAATGTCAGCAAATGTCACCCGAGAAGCCATTTGCCGCCGCTTTAATAGGTTCCCCCTAGAC
>NC_090786.1:6862500-6882500 GCF_040054535.1 Antennarius striatus | reverse complement strand
GACTCCAGATGAGTTCCAAACAAATCTATGAAGATCAGTCAGGAGGACTAAACCTTTGTACAATTGGGCTCTACTTTATTTCTCATGCTGTTTTTATTTCCCTGTATCACAGTCAATCACATCTATCTGGTAGTTTCCATCTTAGTATTGTCTTTCTAAATACAACTCACTGTTCCTCGAGGTCTTTCCCGCGATTGATTTTGTGTGCTCTTCACCTTCAAAAAATTTAACAACATCATCATTCATCAGCTTCAGCAGGGTCATCAGCCGTCACGGCCACCAGTGACCAGTGTCCTGGACGGGTATACATTTTGTTGCTGCTCAGGTCGGAGGTCGTTTGATCTCAATTGTTCTGAAGAGTCTCAGCTCCAGAGACTGGCTGAGAGACTAATTTTCATGTCATCATATCCTCATATTTACTTCTACCTGTAGTCTTTCCTGCATGAAATATTCTTTTCAGTGTTCTTTGCATCTTTGCATCTGTCTGTTATAAAAAGAGATGCAATAGAGTAGTGGAGTCGTGGTGTTTGATTGTGAATGTAGTGACCACTGCAGCAATGTTGTGCTCATTGGTTCATTTATTTACTTTAGTAGAGATACTACAAAGATATAAAATAACTCTATTACAAACTGCCACACGTCCATACATAAATACGTAAGTAGGGATCTCGAAAAGTTCATGTCAGTGTTTGATATTTTAAACATTATATGGAATGAATTTTAAAAAATTCAAATCAACGTGTGAGCAGCAGTTTGCATAAGTAGATCATTGGGGTGGAGCTACACTTAATATAAGGTTAGAGCTAAGCTCCTCCAGTCGCTCTATGAGTCTGAGGATATGATATGACAAGAAGGAAGACAAAACCATAACAACCACTGATATTCATTTATTATCATCTGTGAAAAAATAACAGGGGTGTTAGATGGCAATAAATCTTTCATAAGGAACAGAAAACAGAAATAGTTGAGTGAGTTACATGAACCACAACTTTGCACTCACACACCCGTGCACACACATACAAATTGAGTACACACATTATTTCCAGTCGACTGTTAACAACTTGTATAACTGGATGAGCGTGTCGGATTGTTGATAATTAGCTGCTATTAACCGACTAGCTCGCCGGATGACTGATGGGTCGACTGACTGTTTGTCTGCCAAACCGACTGTCTGACTACTGGGGCTTAGTCCGTCCATGTGGTGAGATCACCATCACTGGCAAACACAACAAAAGGCTGATGGGAAGAGGCTGTCGGCTTTTGGACATCCGTGTGTGTGTGTGTGGGGGGGGGCGTGCGTGCGTGTGTGTGTGTGTGTGTGTGTGTGTGTGTGTGTGTGTGTGTGTGTGTGTGTGTGTGTGTGTGTGTGTGTGTGTGTGTGTGTGTGTGTGATGGCTTCATTCCTGTATCCTGTATCAACACAGTTCTCTCTGTGGATGAGTCAGTAGGCCAAGCCTGACCATCATCCTCTCTCATCTCTCTCTATCGCATTCACACACACATACAGGAAATCAAAACATTCTCAGTGCAAGCACACACACATACACACACAGAGAATGTGGTCTTACAGGTGAAGTGGTGCTAGAAGCAGCAAGACAATGGGTCAGGGTGGAGAGGGAGGACAGTAAACAGACGACACTCACGTTGCAGATGGGATTTTTCACTTTCTTAAATGGTTGTTGTCTTTAATCCTGTTGTTTTAAACTTCCATGAAACTTCATGAACTACATGTTACCATCACATCTCAGTTGCCTGTTTCATAGAGTGAGAGAGAGACAGAGAAAGAGAGTGGCACCCTTGTTAGGTGGGACGCATGGGAGAAGGGATTTAGCATAACACCCAGCTGTCTACCTGTCTGTCTGATGGGGGGGAAGTCGGGTTTTCACTATACCACAGAGCCAAGCTGTTCTCCTCTGTGGCGGTTAAAAGAGTGTCAGCGTTCTTTCCTTGGTCTCAGATGCACCATGGTGAGGAGAAGATAGGCAGGCAACCAAAATCCCTCCCTCTCTTGTCTCCAGTATAGATGTCTCTGCATGGACACAAAGAGAAAAGGACGGGATGAGAGGGGCTGTGAAGGAGAGACGGAAACAACAACAAAAACAAGCCATCTCTTTGCCAACGCAAAGCCCCTCTGTTCCTGTGCTGTTCTCTGCTTCTGCAACCTGCTTTTAGTATGGATGACTTCTACATAGATTCTCTCACGTTCCCTTTCTTAATCTTTTTCTCTGTGTCAGTTTTTTTTTTATCTCTTAACTCTCTGTTGCACATCCCGTTTCTTTTTCCCCCCAATCTTTCCTGAGTGAAGTGAGCAGCACTTTGTCCCGATTTCTTTGTCCATGTTGTTTTCCTCCAAGGTGTTGACTGTCTCCATGCATAATTCCAGGGACCATCATTACATTTATTTAAGAACGAATTTGCTGCTGCACATGACTTGTAAAATCAAAACTAAGCTAGATAACACTGTTTTGTCGTTTTAGTCCTTTTAGTGTCCTGATCATAATGATATAATAATGCTGTCTTCACACATTACCACTTCCAGGCTTTACCACGTGACTAAAAACAGCTTTCATTCAGTTGCACTTCTTTTTAATTATGAATTAAATATGCATATATAAAAAAAAGTACATTAGCTTTCACTGAAGGACTTGAATATAATAGAACTTTATGACTGAATGTGAATCTAAATACATGAGCTTGAATACACCATGCATTTTTCAGTGTGTGTGTGTGTGTGTGTGTGTGTGTGTGTGTGTGTGTGTGTGTGTGTGTGTGTGTGTGTGTGTGTGTGTGTGTGTGTGTGTGTGTGTGTGTGTGTGTGTGTGTGTGTGTGTGTGTGTGTGTGTGTGTGTGTAATCCTTGTTTTTCCAATCATTCATAAGTTTGAAAATCAAAATGACAGTAGATTGGCTTAAAATTAATTTTGTTGTTCTTAAAATTAAATAGAACTTAATACTCAGTAAAATATACAGTATATTATTATGTCCTCACGACCATGTACAGGGAAACATAAAAACAAATATTTAAATTTGAATTGAAACTTTGATTAAAATGTAATAAAAGTAAGATCAACGTCACAACAGCCGTCTGCATGAAATACAGTAGAATAGCTGATACAACAGGGAATGCTCTTGTCTTCAACATATATGAATCATTTGAATATTTTTCACCTGGTTTGTCACAGGAATTATCTACATCACATCATGTAATTTCCAATTCTCATTACATTAAAGCAAAACCCAGTAAAACGGTTAAATGCCCGAACAATGACTCAGTGGCAATTAAAATAACGGATAACCCGCATGACCCGCAGGCATTTATCCCTAATGAGATAATATTCATCCTTTTTTAAAATGCCTTTCAATAACTTACATCATGTGCTGCTTAAATGTGATTTGATTCATCAAAACCTTGATACAAAGAGACATAAGTGGCACTTTTTTAAAATCACTGGGAAGTTCACAGACTTCTGGCTCGGGTAAAGAAAAACCCATATTTGCTAAAACATTTTTAATTAATAGTAAATAATAAAAAGGCATCCTTGCTACGGCTAAAAATGTCCTTCATGATTTATGATTATGAATCTGTTGCTTGAATCGTTTTAGTTTGAATTACAATTTTGTCTTTGTTCTAAATTTTGTAAAATGTGTGAACTTTAAACATAAATGTTGACGACAAAGACTTGGCCTTGGCGTGAGGATATAAATAGAAATCCTCCTTAACCAGCAGACTGTAAACACGAAATATTTCTGAGAGAGGTGAGAATGCAAAGTGCTGAACTCGCCAGCATCGAGTGACGTGATGATGTTGGTCGTTTTCCTGTCGCGGGAAGATTTAATAAACGCAGAAAAACAAACACGCATCAGTGCGGAGGGGTTGTTGCGGGGTGAGGACGGTGGCGCACAGGCCACATCCTGCTGTAGGAAGGAAGCGGGAGTGTTGTGTGTGTGTGTGGGGGGGGGGGCAAAGGCAAACAGAAGCCATCGACGGGTGTCTTAAACCCCGCCGTGAACCCGTGACCTTACCTTCCGACGACTTCCCATTGCCTCCGCCTGATTCTCGGTCCACGCAGAGCGCGCTCCTGGTGGCTGTTTGGACCGGGAGGGAGGGTCGAGGATGTCAACGGAGGGGTCAAAAGAATGAAAAACCAGCGTGTTCACAGGGCGTTTACAAAAAAATTTGTAATAATAATAATAACTGAAGAAGAAAAAAAACTTCCTGCATTTGAAAAACACCGTTGTCTAAAATTTAAATATTTATTTCTATTTTATCTCTTTGATGTAAGAACCGAACTCGGACATGAACTAATGACGTTAACACATTAGACAAAACACAATAACCTCTATAAGTTATGTTTTAGGATAAAATTTAAAGAAATAACAAAAACCAAAAAACAAAAAAAACGTCTACGTGTGAAAGTTATTACAGGTTATAAAATATTATAAGACTAAAAGTAGGCCAAATAGTCAAATTTTAAAACAGAAGCTCTTGGAATGATGATGAACTAATATAAGAACTACATGAGTAAATATTCTGTAAATAGTAAAAATTGATCAATTTTCGTTTGATTTCAAGTAAAAACGAACCATCTTAACACATTTTTTCCTGTGATGACTGCGAACAAAGTTAATTTTTGTCTTAAATCTTCTCTATTGAATCTGTCAAATTCTGCCGAATTAATAGAGAGCAGAACAGAATATTGGTTAATATTAGTGTTCAATAGCTGTCCGACCACCTAAAAATCGTGTATGACTTTATTTTGGCCCTTAATCCTCCTGCTTTTACTATATTCATGTATACTGAGGCTGTGTTTTAAATCTTAAGATAATATTAAGTTAACTTGCGTGAGGATCTGAAAGCGGCCACAAGAGACACGACGGAAGATCCACAACTACAGCTGCCACTTATGAATGTTTGATAAGCAGGCGGGATAATGGCTCCTTAAATAGGCAAACATAAACATCTCTATCACGCTGTGACATCTGCCACCCAAGACCAATAAATAGGATATCAATAATACATGAACATTGATAATATAGGCTGTCTCTAGGTCAGCAGGACGGTTACAGGCCTTCATTTTATAGGAGCTTTGTTATTTTTAAGAGGGCTGTGCGCTCCTCTCTGTGTCGCTCTATTTGTTTTTGCGTCGGTAGCCTCATATAACAGGATACACGCAGACTTCGATTATTTTAGCAGTGTGTGTGTGAGCACAACGTGTGCGGAGTGAGCGATTCTAACTTGATATAAATTACAGACAGCCAATCTGCACCGTGGGATTACTACAAACCCCACTGAAAGGGAAATAAAGATGTTTTACATCCAATAAAGCTGGTTAAGGTGCGCATCGATCAGTCGTTTCACAGACTAATTTTCAAATTTTCTTGAAGACAATTTCTAGATAAGATATGCATCTAAATTATAGTTTTTGTTGCACTGATGAAAGACGTTTTCCAGGAATAATGCGCTTAATAAATATAATTTTGACGTAGTCTACAGTCTTTTAGGGTAAACTTTCCGTGCCTTGTTGCTTTAACGAGTATCTGTTGTAAATAATGAAATATCTCAAAAATCTCAGATAATAATGTGAAAATCCAAATTCGATAGTTTCGGGCTTTCCGATTATTATTTTTTATTTTTATATTATTTATTTCAACAATTAAACAACATTCATTGCGCAAATTTCCACCAAAGCGGCGTGGTCATCTCATTTTCGTTATATAATCACACTGAAATGCGACTATCCCAACTTGGAATTATGGTGTTGGTTTCGCAATTAGGTCGAAGGTTTTTAGAAAAAAACTTTTTAGTTTTTGTTTTGTCTTAGTAACTCTTGAAGATGAACCAGATTTAACTCCTAGCTTTCACATGCGATTTTATCTTAGTTTTAGTCTGTATAATCATTATTTCTCATCTGACAATAACAATTTTTCCTCGAGCTATACAACTTTCACCAGAACAGACTTTATTGTGTGATGGACATGAAGACATCACTGTGTCAATTCTGTCCATTGTTGAAATTATCCAATAAGATAGACACACAAAAAATCTAAATTGTGAAAGTGTTGGTGGTCACTATGAGATTGTCACATTAAGAAATCACAATAACGCGACTGACTTGTTGCACTTTCCTCTCCTCTCCTCTCCTCTCCTCTCCTCTCCTCTCCTCTCCTCTCCTCTCCTCTCCTCTCCTCTCCTCTCCTCTCCTCTCCTCTCCTCTCCTCTCCTCTCCTCTCCTCTCCTCTCCTCTCCTCTCCTCTCCTCTCCTCTCCTCTCCTCTCCTCTCCTCTCCTCTCCTCTCCTCTCCTCTCCTCTCCTCTCCTCTCCTCTCCTCTCCTCTCCCTCCTCTCCCTCCTTTCTTCTCCTTTCCTTTCCTTTCCTTTCCTTTCCTTTCCTTTCCTTTCCTTTCCTTTCCTTTCCTTTCCTTTCCTTTCCTTTCCTTTCCCTTCCTTTTCCCTGTACTCAGCTCACCCGTCCCCCCCCCCCTGCTCTCCCCAGACGTGCGCTATTGATCTGGCGAGCCAAACGGAGATGCGTGACATAAATCAGATTGGACAGGAGCTGCTCACCCGTGAGTAACCGGCTCCTCGGTAGCCGCATCCCTCCGTTATTATCCTGTAAGCTAATACCCAGTTATAGGACAGTCCGCTCCGGTGCACACCTCTGATTGGCTGCTGAGTCGAACCCGCTGGATTCTAGATAAACTCGCCCAGTGTGCAGAGATGAGCTGCGTCGCACACCGGCACCAGCGTTTACTTAGCGAACGATCAGGTAATAGACCTCCATAATCCCCGATCAAATACGGTTTCTATCGTTTGTTTAAAAAATAAAAAAAACACTTTCTATAAACAACATTAGTTAAAAATTTACAGGCGGACGGAGTGGATGGATAACAGAATCACATCAACTGGGAACAGTCAATGGAAACTGACCCTATGCGTAATAGGAACGGTGTAAGATACAACTTTATTCTCAATATCAAATCTCTGTACAAACATTTTTACAGGATGAGGCAGTCAAAGAGCCCCGACTAGTAACATTACGTCAAACTTTCAGAGGGCTGTCCTGAAACTTTCAAGGTTGTCATGGTCATATAGGTCAAAACGCCAAAAGAGCCATTTACCATCCTAATGAGGTGGATATAAGCTTAGTGTCACTGCTGGGTCAGCGTTAATCCATCCAAGTGAATTCCACTAAAACATAATATTACGCTACTGTAAAAAGTTTTCATAAAACCAGAGGATTCAAAGCCCATGTGAACCAAAACGTTTCGAGTGTGGCAGTGGGAAGTGCCAGTTCACCTTAGAAACACTGCTGAGGTGCCCTTGAGCAAAACACTGTTCCCTTTATAAAGTTATTCATTGGGGATCCAGAACGAAGGAGCGAATGTCTCTCATTTACATGCTGTGTGTGTGTGTGTGTGTGTGTGTGTGTGTGTGTGTGTGTGTGTGTGTGTGTGTGTGTGTGTGTGTGTGTGTGTGTGTGTGTGTGTGTGTGTGTGTGTGTGTGTGTGTGTGTGTGTGTGTGTGTGTGTGTGTTACGGGCCATTACCTATACGCGTGTAATAACAATCTAACTACTAGAGTGGAAAAATTCATTTCCCCGATGGGAGACAAATAAAGTTTATTCCTCTTTTGAAAGACAAACACGCACACATTTAGCAGATTATATTTAACTAAATGCATACATTATAATCCCAGTTGCAATTTCAGAGAACTTCAATTTGCAGATCTTTCTCTGATATTCTGCCTTCACAGGCTCGGACCCCCTCTGCGGGAATGTTTTTTTTTCCCGAACAATAATCACAGCCCTGCAGGGGCAACACAGCGGATGTGACATGTCCACCTCCTTTTACACTTCTGGCCCGTCTCAGTTTTGGGTTCTTAGGCTGAACGAGCAATAAGGTCAAAAGCTGGATTCATCAAGCAGCCTTCTGACTGGAATCCCAATAAACTTCTATATAGCATCCTACTTTTGGACATTTCATAAAGATATGATTTAAATATTTTTGAAAAAAATGAATATATACAGACACACACACACACACACACACACACACACACACACACAAACACAAACACACAGACACACTTGCTAACTTCAACTGATGGTATTTTAAAATCCAATTCACCCGCTAATTAATACTCAGACATTTTGGTTGAGGTACTGTACTTCAAATTAATCATTAAATCATAATTAATTTCTGTACATTTTAGTAATTTCATTATCTTTGAGAATATCACCTTTAAAAACGTCTCTTTCATTATTTCTGCCTATACTGGCCGGACTTAAAATAAATGTATTTAGTTACTTTCAAACATTTAATTCGTGTTTGTGTTTTGTCCTTGCGTCAAAACAAAACTGTTACGCTCCGCACGCAGTCACTTGATCGCCTCTACCATATCACTACAGCTGCTATAAATAAGTGGATATTTCACCACTGAAATATGAAAGGTCAGCCGTGGAGCATGTAGCCAGCCCAGCAGCATCTGAACCGTGAAGGACCGCGTGGATCAGAGTGGAACAGGCTGGACCGCGTGGAGGCTGTGTGCCGTATCCACAATTCCCACATTAGTAATCTTCGAGGGCGACATGTCAGCCGGAGTAATTACGGCTTGTCAGCGCCTGTAAGGACCATCTCCACAGCTCCTATCTGCATAAGAGCCGGGGCGCTTAATCAGCCTTGACAGGCAAGTCCAAAACAGTCATATTTACCTAGAGAATTTCTGTCATCATTCTCGCTGATGTAATAACTCCGGCTATCTTGGCCACGGAGTCTACTTTTAGTTCCACACACGAAGATGAATGTTAGTCGATGATTATTAGATGGATGCATGTTGGAATAGCTCAGCAGAAAAGGTGAAGGAAGTCTCAAGAAAAAGAAGGCCTTGGGGAATGGGACGTGAGCATCATATGTGGAGATCTGGGGCAACGCATCTCCATCTCATATGCGTCCATTATATTTATTTCTCCCTGTCTGCCTCAGTCTCCAAATCAGCCCACATACCTCGAAGTGTGAGCACAGGGCCTCCTCTGCTGAACGGAGCAATCAGTCCAACAGGCAACAACACAAGAAATTAGTCCGTTCACTTTACGTCAAATAATTGACTGCTTCAGATTAGTAAAGCAGATCCACACGGTCCGTGACGCGCATGTAATCACATCCAACCACCCACGACAACAATCTGTCAGTTTTTACTTTTAGGTCCCTCCCAAATTCTGGTGGCAGCCACCTGTTTCAGCAGTGATGGCTGACGAGGAGGGAGAAGCCAGACGGGCCTAATTGATTTTTAAGTGGTGTCTCTGTGGGGGAGTCGAGTGAAGGGAGTCCACTTCAGGGATCCGCCAAACTTCTCCAGTTTGTACCTGCATTGAGGGGCAGTGATGTGTTGCTGATGCAGCTCAACAAGCCGCACATGGGGGCCAGGAGAGGGCTATACTCAGGGGCCAGAGCCCAAACCGGGCTCCCGGCTCTGGTGTGTGTGTATGTGTGTGTGTGTGTGTGTGGGGGGGGTTGATTAAACCTTACGTTCGCAGAGGCAATATGCTGACCTGTCAAGCCATATTGTCCAAACAATAGTAGTCATTTTGGGTTTGTGGTACAGCACGTGAACACACCCCTCTCTCTTTCTCTCCGGGCTGACATGAACGCACCACGGTCTTTGCGCTATCCTCGAACTAACGTTAGACCTGAGGTGGCTGTCTTTTTACAGACACGCACTTCTTTCGTCACACTTGCGCACGCGCACACGCGCGCGCACGTCATTGTGCACGAGCGCGCAAAGGCATGCGTGTAAAACCGCAACTCCCTGTGTGAGCGGAAGAAAGGAGGGGAGGGGGACGGGTTTCAGCGCCACTCTTACAGGGTCTCACACACAGGATCCGGGCGCATGGCTCCATTGAGTTCGGGGCGGCTTTTGCATGGAGGTTCATTAGAAGTAACGAGTTGACACAAGGTAAATCTTAATGTTGAGGCGCCTTTCTCTACCGGCCCGGGGAGGAGCCCTCATTAACTGTCGCTAACAACCCGTGTAAATACATTGATTGGACAGCTCCGATACAAGCTCCCAGCCCTGCCAGGAAGTCCCCCTAATGAGACCACACAATAAAAACAATAAAAGAGAGACAGACAGACAGTGTGTGTGTGTGTGTGTGTGTGTGTGTGTGTGTGTGTGTGTGTGTGTGTGTGTGTGTGTGTGTGTGTGTGTGTGTGTGTGTGTGTGTGTGTGTGTGTGTGTGTGTGAGAGAGAGAGAGAGAGAGAGAGAGAGAGAGAGAGAGAGGGAGAGAGGTTTGTTATTAAACTTGGCGCCAGATTTGCTGATCTTTATGAGATAAAATATGCTTTTATTCAGTCGTCGGGTAATTGTTCTTACTTAAATTTATTCTCTCTCATCTGTTTCTTCCGTGCTTCCATACATGCACCTCGTAGGACTAAACGGTTTCCAGTTTTAGTGAGTTACTGATTTTTGCGCTTGAGGTTATATAGTCATTAAATCATTTGTAATGTCATGCATGATTTTAAACCACATGTGATATTTTAAAAGTAAAATATTGTTCAACAACTGGGTTTTTCTGATAATGCACTGCAAAAAAATATCTAAAATACTTTAATCTCACGACACGATGGAGATTTTTTTTTCCCAAACCCGATGAAACTCAGGATGGCTCATGACAATAAAGTGATTAGACTATTTCACATATTTTACATAAACAATTTTTACAATCAAAATTGAAAAGAGATCGTGTTTTATATATTTGAGTCGCTCCTCTCTATAGTTAAGAAAATTGACACTAATTTATAATCCCAATGACAAAGCCGAAACAGATTTAATTCAGATGAAAACTCAGTTCTGCATAAAATTTGCTTGACACTTTTTACAGTGTGGGAGTACAGCGTCTCCCCCTGGTACAGCGGGCAAGGGATGGAGAGGATTGTGCGTCTCTTCCCGACAGCGTCATATATTCTGCAAAAGCTTATATCCCGAATGCTCCGCGGATAAAAATGACTGATGAACTAAAATAAAAACGCACGGACCTAATATAAAAAAAGAAAAACATATATGGGATAAGATAACGTATCCTCCTTCTAGTCAGTAAATACAAAAAGGTAATCCGCATCATTTCTTAAATATTTTTAAAAAGTGTCGGAAAATTAAATTAGTAGTTTACCAAACATAACTGGAAACACCTTTGACGGGAGCCTACAGCAGTCGGATTTCCATCCTGATCTTGGGACAAACTGACCCGTGAAATATCAGGGAACCGGTGTCACGTCCCGTCCGGAGAGCGCATTGTGACAAACCTCGGACTGGACCCTGCTCCCTGCTCTGCGGGGGATAAAGAATGAAAAGAGGGGGGAAAGTACGAAAAGAATATCAGGAGTTTGTTGTAAGAGTTTTGGAAAAAACTGCGTTTAAATTCTTCATAATTAAAAATAATTTCATTATTATCTGGACGTGTAAGAAAAATATTACAAGTTTTAAATTTAAAATAGGCATACATGGGCACATGCTCATTCTTGGAGAATTTAATTTAGAATAAAAACGTCATATTTGGTACATACCCATCATTACACCAAAGACTCGTCCTGCATATTGTAGAGATGAATCCAGGATGGAGCAGCAGGCGCAGGAGGCTCTCATGTGTTTGCCAAGGAGGGGTGTGTGCTGCCTTGTCTGGCCAGCCTCTGCCAAACCGGGGTCAACGAGGGAGCAAAAAAATAAAACCATACCCAATTCTTTCGTGCGTTCTGTCTCTTTCCCTCTTACCTTTAACAAACAACACCTTTTTCTTTCTTTCACTGCCCCTCTCCTCTCTCACTCCCGTACATGACGTAACATCAGCTTTGTTTATTTGCTGCCCTCATTGGAACAGACTGATAATGAAAATAACTGGCAATTAACCAGGATGCTAACTAACATTTAAGATTTGTGGCGCGCTGTGGGAAATGTTAGAGGCAAGAAAAAGTTAGACTTCATAAACAGAAGAAAAAAAAACTTTATTAATGTATAACCTAAACAAAGTTTGAGGCATTGCATTTCGGGAAATCAATCAATGAACAGAAATAAAGGTATGCTGAAAGTAAATGTCTGCTGGAGGAGGGCATTCTGAGTACCTCTATGTGCAGAATGTTGTTTGTGTTGCTCTGGCTGGAGATTTCGGCTGTAAGTAAACGAAGACGACGCTAAATGCTCCATGCGCATTCAGAGCGCTCGTCCCCCGCTGTTAAGAACATTCAGAAAGCCCTCGGATAAACACACAATTAGGGCAGGTGAATAAACTTGTTTGGGGGGTGTTAATTACATGCTTAACGAAAACAAAAGCCATGTAAAAGAATGTGAATTAGTAGTGGCTCCCCCCCCACCCACAATCCCCATTCAGGTTTTACATTTCAACTCTAGTCTCTTCTAAGAGTGATTTCCGAATTGCCTGCGAGGGCTACTCCTCACACAGTCCCCCTCCAAACATAATGCTGCATAATACCTGCAGCCCTGGTTTGAATGGTGATCACCTAAATTGGTGCAGCAGGAACCCGAGCAGGTAGGCGGCTTTGCATATTCCGTGGAGTGCTGCTAAGCCTGCACTCTCAACTTAATGTCAGGGTTGTGCGTGTGTGCGCGTGAGAGAGATGGACACAGAGGGAGTGGGGTTGAGTGTGTGTGTGTGTGGGGGGGGGGTGCATAGGAGGTTAGTTTTAACACCAGAATGAAAATACCAGCTTTTACTTCCAGTCCACGGAGCTTTCCAACGGGACCAATTCAAGTGCCACTTGGAATTATTTCTATAGGGCGTGAGGGCGCACAGCAGCACAGGTTTGATCCCATGTACCACCCCTCACACGCGCACGCTCACGGTTCCAAAAACTCACGCACAAACGACTGGCCCTGTAACAAGACCATCTCAAGTCCCTCACACAACACGCGTCCCTTATTTACATGCAGGAATGACCCCCGTTTCACCTATAACACCACAAAAGTGGTGCGTAATTGCGCGGGGTCACTCGTTGCGCTTAAAGCACGAGGTTTAAGGTGAGATGATAAGAACAAACAGGGAGTATTGACCATGTATGTGGAGCTGGTCTACTCACTGTCCCTCCAAGCTTGAAGTCGGTGGTCTATCCGAGCCCGGGGGAATGTGTAAATCAGAGAGAGGGAAGGAAAAGTTTTGAATTCCTGAATGATTTTGTAGAAAGGCGGCTTAGGATCATTATGTCAGCTTTATTGAGGGCGGATTAAGCAGAGTCTAGATGCTACTCCTTGAACACGGCCCTTTCACAATGTGAGCACTGTTCTTGCAAAGTGAACTCTCACAATTTTAACACCCTATGAGCCCTGTCTAAATATGAAGCCGTTTTAGCCATAAACATGAAAATCACACCGCCGTGGCTACTGCTAAGCCGAATCCTGTGACTGGATGTGGACATTGATCATGTCCTTACCACAAAATCAAATGCAAACTGCTTTCATGTTTCCAAGAAGCTTTCATGTGGCCATTTGATTGTAATTCCAATACTAATGGCTTCAATTAGAGGCTTGAACTTAAAAAACAAAACAAAACAACAACAAGAACGAGGTGAACTGATGCCATTTAAGGACGATGCCTCGGGTAAGTTAGTCTTGGAACTGAAACGCAATTGTTTAATCAACAAAATGTTGCGCATCGATAATCATTTATAACAAATTTTGTTGGTTGGAGAGGAGGCGGCGGGCACCGGGCCAGGGTTACGCCCAGCGTCCCAGAGGCGAGGCCGGGGACAGCAGGAGGGGAAGCGGCATCACATCCAGCATCCACCAAACACAGATACCACGTACAGCAAGCAGTAAGTCATGCTCAGACACTGCCACAAAATTAAGATCATGCATATGTTTTAAACGAGTTGCAGCACAAGAACCGAAAGGTTACATATGTCATATAATTCCATCTGTTACTTTAAAAAAAAGAACGTGGAAAGCGATAAAATTCATAAAGGTAAATACGTAGAAGACGATAACGCCTTCCTCTCCATCGAACAAAAAAAAAAAAAGAAAAAGGAATGAACTGATTCAAAGATAAAAAAGTAGCAACTACAGGAAAAACTGAGCGAAAATCATGTGCAAATTGACTCGCTTCTATTCAAAACGTGTATTCCGGAGTTGCAGTCATTGGTTGTCCATTTGTCACCCTCTAAAAGCTCCCTCTGCCTCTCTCCCTCCCTTCCCTTTTCTGCTAAGCATCTCCAGTCTACATATCTTCTTTAGCTTTAACGAGCCTCGTTAAGATCGCAATAATATTCCACCCTCTAATTGCTCATTCCATTCAGCAGATAGGCGAGCATTGGCTTGTGCCTGATGCGCGCGGTGAGGTGGGAGGGTTGCTGTGGAGATCGGAGACTCTGATAACCTCCCGTGTGTGGCGCACAAGTGGTGAAAGCCTCGCTCTACGTACTGGCTAATGATTGGCACGCTTGACAGTGATTGGCAGGGCTGCCATGACAACGCTACAACGACACCAAGAAGACCAATAGAAAAGGGAAACAAAATGTTTCAATGCTACACTCAACAGCGGATTTAGGGGGGAGATATTATGAGGCTGGTGTCATTAGGCGATAGCCATTGAGTCATTCAATCTTCTTTACTTGCCGTGTTTTTCGGTTTTTTCCCTTTTCTCGATAATTTTCTTTCTCTCTCAGGTCATTTCCATGGTTTTCAGATCCCCCTTAGAGCTTTATCCCTCCCATTTCTTCCTGCCAAACTTCGCTGATCGCCCTCTGTTCCTGGCGAACAGCGCTCCCACCACCAGGTCTCCAGAAGACTTGTCCATGTTTCAACTACCGACACTCAACTTCTCCCCGGAGCAGGTGGCGAGCGTCTGCGAGACGCTGGAAGAAACCGGGGACATCGAAAGGCTGGGCCGCTTCCTCTGGTCCCTGCCCGTGGCTCCGGGAGCATGCGAGGCGATCAACAAGCACGAATCCATCCTGCGCGCCCGGGCGGTCGTGGCGTTCCACACGGGGAATTTCAGAGACCTGTACCACATCCTGGAGAATCACAAGTTCACGAAGGACTCGCACGGAAAACTGCAGGCCATGTGGCTGGAAGCGCACTATCAGGAGGCCGAAAAGCTCCGGGGTCGTCCCCTCGGACCAGTCGATAAGTACCGTGTGCGGAAGAAGTTTCCGCTGCCTCGGACCATCTGGGACGGCGAACAGAAGACGCACTGTTTCAAAGAGCGGACACGGAGCCTACTGAGGGAGTGGTACCTTCAAGACCCATATCCAAATCCCAGCAAGAAAAGGGAACTGGCTCAAGCCACAGGACTCACTCCCACACAGGTCGGGAATTGGTTTAAAAACCGGAGACAACGAGACAGAGCCGCGGCGGCCAAAAACAGGTTGGTGCCTGTTTTCATTACTGCTATAACACGACATACACGATATATACCTGAAATACATTTATTTATAAATTTAGAATAAGATGTTTCGATGAACATGTAGTTGCGCTTCCGGATAGAGACTGTCGAGGAAAAAGACAAACATGCTCTGGCGGGGGGAGGGAGCAGGCTGCGGCGACATTTTTGTTATCAAACGAAATCAGGGCATCGAAAACGCTCCATATGCTTTAGTAAATATCTAAATATAAAATATAAAAATCTGTTATATATTTCTTTTTCTAGAAGAACTTCATTGAACATGTTCTGTAGGTGAAATATAATTCTGCTGGTATTTCAAGCAAAATACGAATTATTCTACACAGTAAAGGAAAACACTACTGGTATTAGAATTATAGACTGTTTCTACAATAAGTCTAAATAATATAAGAGTAGTAATAAAATATATTTTATATATTTTTTCATACTAAAGAATCAGAGAATTTTGTGCACAGATTTTATTCATTAAAGTAGAAACTTGTTTATAGTTTCCGTCAAAGTATTTCAATAATAGACAAAAAGTAGTGAAATGAAAATTTTGACATTACTGGATAGTACTTAGATATTCTACAATCACTTATTGAGTGAAAATAGAGTAAAGAGCCCCGTCAATAATTTTAGTCATTAAAAAGAAAGGAATTATAATCTAATACGTATTTAGTCAAAGCATTGATATTTTTCACCATGCCTTTAAATAGCTTTATTTAAAAGTGACGCATTTACAATATTTTGAAACATTATTTTGTTATTATCAAAGTAATAAAAAGTATAGTTGCACGTGCAATTTAAGCATCACGGTGTAGCTACAATTATCATTTAATTCTCAGTGCAGTCATTATTTTAACATCACGTTACTTATTATTGTTAAAACAGATGATCTCAAATGACAGTGGAGGTTTTATTTAATATTACTACACTAAAATAAGTATGCGTATTAAAAGCGTTTGAGGGCGTTATTCATGTTCAAGTATGTGGTATCATTCTATTGAAATGCCATAATTGATTAGAAAATGCTTTGGAGAGTACTAAGCCATATGAACACTATTCTAATCTTTTTGCTAAATGAATAGATATATTTCCATCCTGACATTATCCCACCGCGGTGGAGTTATTATCATGAGTGGATTGGAGATAAACATTTAGGATGATTGGAATAACCTGCGTCTCCGTAACAGTCACACACTTCCACTCTCATCAGACAGGATATCCGTGCCAAAGGTTCATGACATTTCACAATTGGACAAAGGTTTATATATTACAGTGATATATATATATATATATATATATATATATATATATATATATATATATATATATATATATATATATATATATATATATATAGACTATGAACTTGCAGAATCTGAAGCCTTCCGCATAATAAAGACAGATCGAGCAGATGTAAACAGCCAGAGTGCAAACAAAACAGCGTCAGAGCTGTGAGCTGCAAAATATCATCAAACTGCTTTATGAAAGACGTTAAGCTGGATTTGAACTTTTTTTGTGCAGATGCTGACAGGCGTGTTGATCACTCGTACTTTCGTAAAAAAACCAGGAACCCATTACATTTCTTGAAGCATTTGGTAGTCTAAATAGTGCTGTGTTTTTGTCCCTGAAAGCTGGGCTATTTGATAAAAGCATGCATGCATGGCTGGGGCCGGCAGGGGGAAAGAAAGGCGAGTTTGGAGCCCTATTTTGCTGGAGGAGGAGGGGAAGGGGGACATTCTTAGGTCTAATTGCCATTTCTCTCTTTTTTTTTTTTTTTCCTTCATTTTCCCTCCCCTCCTCGCTTCTTTTCTTCTCCCAGGCTTCAACACCAAGCAATAGGACCGAGCGGAATGAGGTCCCTTTCGGAGGCCGGTCTCACCCCTCACAGCTCGGCAGAGTCGCCTTCGACCGCGGCTAGTCCCACCACCAGCGTTTCCAGTATGACAGAGAGAGTTGATACTGGGACGTCCATCCTGTCCGTCACATCCAGTGACTCGGAGTGCGATGTATGATACGGAGGAAAAAAAACCAACCCACACACAAATAAACAAAGAGAAATATTTACAGGGAAAATGGACCTGAGAGGAAGAAAAGAGACTTATGAAATATCTCGGATGAAAAAAAGGACCGATTGATATAAATATTAAAGTAAAAAGAGATAAAAGCACGTCGTTTTTTTTATATTAAAAAGCGCTTTCAAAGGACCCGCCTCCCACTCCTCATCATACCCCCACACACACACCACCACCACCACTACTAGACTATTTGCATGTCTTTTTTTTATTTTTTATTTTGTAATCAGGGAAAATAACCTGAGTGCAAGATTTTCCATCAGGAACATCGATCAGAGGGAATAAAAGCAGATCGTCTTGGTGTCTTCGTCGCCACCCCCCTCCCTTCTCCTCCTTCTCCACCTCCGTTCATAGTCAAAGTCATGATGGTGAAGATGATGATGATGATGACGGCGAACCCGCCGCCGCGCAGTCAAGATGCAATCCTGTTTTTACTTTGTGTTCATCAGACAATCATTTTAAGTCGTAAGCACCTTTTTAAATCCACTTCTGTCACTGCCTGTGTGGGGTACTTGGTCAAAAATGACGAACGGGATCGTTTATGACTGTATCAGATTTTTATTTTTATTTTCAAAATTTTATATTGAATTATGTATATCTCAAATAATGCGATCATTCTCCCGGTGTGTAATATACGTGTAGAAATATGCTTGTACATAATTATTGCTCCTCCGTCTCATCCTCTTTTCTATCCCCTCCTCACTTTTCTTGACTTGGTGTTCCTACATAAAATATTTGTCAAAACTTACAACTGACGTGCTCTAGGCGTTTTTGTTGCATTTTTGGGAGGGCGCAGGGGATGACACTAGCATGTGTTGACTTTACTTTAAGACCAAAAAAAAAAAGTGGAGTTTATTATTATTACTACGTTTATTCAAGTCTGTATTGGTCCCCTCCTCTCCCCTCTGTCGCCCCAGGGTCGCTCATAGCGCTTACTTTAACGGGCCTATTCAGTGTTCCTTTCCTGCGTCTTGATGTAGATTCATAAATCATATGTCAAATTTGATTCACCTTCTCGCATCAAGCTTGTTCGTCCATCCGATTACGGATCAGGTTATTGATAAGTGTCGGAGCATATGTTCATATTGGGTTATTATTGGATTGTATGTCATGTCATGTGGCGTGTGCGTTCTCGGCCCAGGCTGCTGTCAGGGACCTGAACCTTTCCTAAAATTACTCTGGTTGTCTCTTAAGTTTATTTATTTTATTAATATAAAATGTTTGGTGTTTTGCAGCTACAAGTTTAAAAAAAATGCTATTGCACATATTTTTATCCAGCAATACCTTTAATTTTTCATGACGCTGCAGGTTCTGACTCACATGAAGTAGGTTAAATCACCTTATATATGTATACTGCACAAATTCTGGCAAACGTCAACGTCATGCAGCACTTAAAATTGTGAGTGCTATTTCCCCTTTTGTTTACCGTTGCTAGTGAATACAGAAATTAAGTAAACGCGCCATTAAATGGGCTAATCACGATGGGACTCCTCCCCTGCTCCAATCTCCTATTGTGGCCCGCTGAAAAGAGCTTTTCTTCCTCGGACGAGAACCATTTCCCCTCTAAAAAAAGGCTTTCTCTCCTGCAGTCCCTTTCCTTCTAAATCCCAAACCAATTACACTGCAGACTAGGGCAGATTTGCTACCGGACACTGTTGCAGAAGCTTTGGTTTTGGTGGAAACACTTGCGTTAAGATTCCTGCTTCCTGAAGCAGCGCTGAGGGTTTCCTGTACGCTGTATTAACTTGAACTGCATGCGAGTCTTAACCAGGCACTGACTCTCTGTGAGCGCTGGAGTCACAGAGAATAAAAGCAGCACAGATGCTGCCGTTTGTGGAGACTTTCAGAAAAAGGAAAGAGAACGTCCAGCTCTTACAGATTTTTCACGGCGTTTGAATTTAATAGGACTTGAAACTAAGACTTTATTTGGTCCAGAAAGTGTAACGCCAATTTTATGGGCCTTACCTGGGTGTCAGGGATGAACAAGATAATTATATATAGCTTTACTGGATGTTAAATCATTTTTGTGCCAAGTCTAAAAACTTAAAACTAAATTGGTGATGCATGCGTGCTTGCGTAAACGCGCACGCCAGAGGATGAAAAGGGATTTAATACAACAATCAAACAAATTCTCATACAACGTGTCCGTATTAAAGTTTGGATTTGTTGAACTATTTGTTATGTGTTCCAACAAAAGGGAGCTGAACTCAAACTTAATGCTGCTTTTCTAAAATAGCTCTAAAATAATTAAAAATGCGTCTTATACCCGTAAAGTGAAATTCTTTCCACTAAATCTAAAATGCCAAAAAGCTGAAATTTTCTTAAAGGATGAATTAATCTGTAACATAATTTAGATCTGACCTTGGATATGGTTTGTTTCTTTATCCATAACACCAGTCTAATGCCCGCCTGAGTTAATTTATGCTTATGTCTCCGTCAGAGCGGTTAAGACACCAAAACAAGTTAAAGTCTTCCTCGATTAGACTCAATAGGCCCGTAATCCTGAAAGAACCGAGACCTCAATGCAAAGCTCAGCTCCC
>NC_090786.1:6742500-6857500 GCF_040054535.1 Antennarius striatus | reverse complement strand
ATTGTTATTGTGAAGTCAAGCAAAGGATTCTATTTATTCCGAATTTTCCATTGTCCACCTCACTTCCACTCATATATTTTCAGCTCCCTACATCCAACTGAAAGGTTTTGCTTGTCATCGCTGCTTCTGGATGGAGACTAATTATGTGGAAAAAAAGGGAGAAAGTTTAATGAAATTGCTGTTTCATATCCACCACTTGCAGTTCATTCTCTATGAGAGCATCTACTTAAGTGGTGCATGTAAGATGCACCTCGCCGGTTAATAAGTGACTCATGGCTCTGGAGGCCCTCAGACGAGAGCATGCTGTTTTGTCCAACCACTTTTTCTATTTTTAATAGGTTCCTGTACATGAGTCGGCTGAGGAGTATCTTTAAAGCGCCTCTTTAAAAATGGCCTCTGTCCCGAGGTGGCCCCCCAAAACACATGCATTATTGAAGCATACGCCGGCCTTGTCCTGCGCCCTGCCTTCACTCGGCCCAGTTCAGCGAGCAGCAGCAGCTGTGCAGCTCCCAAAAGAGCCGGCAGAGGAGAAAGAAAGCCCAACCCAAGTGTTCAGAGCTCAGAGACTGATGCATAACTGTGGAGGTGGATGGAAAAGGAACAGTTAAAAGCCAAAACTCCAAGACTCTTTCACAACTGTTGGTCAGGTGTTTGTGTCCATCTCATTGAAGGTGATTCATTCTGGTGTGGTGAATACACTGAGCTGCAAGGTGAGGTCACTCCTTAAGGAGTTTAAGCATCACTAAGATGTCTTTATGTTTAGAACAACAAATTTAAAAACTGACTATTAAGTGTTCTAGTTATAATAGTGTCTTAGTGGGGCACACACACAGAAACACACTCACACACAGACACGCACATACATTCTAAATCTAAGAGCATGCAGTTAGGGGAATTGAGTTGGTGCAAAGGGGGGATTGAGAGCTGTCTAAATGTCTGGCTGGTCAATTGGCTTAACTCGGTGGTGTCTGTTCTTGATGTGATGATGTCAGCAGGCAATGTGCAAATGTGTCCTCCTTTGATTTCCATGATGTAATCCCCTCCAGCGCCCCGGTAGCCCCGGGGAGGAGAGATGAGGGAGACCCAGACGCTGGATAGTGTTTGTTCTGGGATTAAGATATCACTTCCTTCTGTTCCTTCTCTCAAATGTCACACATACACATGCAGAGTGTACAACAGTTAACACTGTGTGTGTAATTTTTACATGTGGCGCATGGAGGCGGTCTCATTGCCCAACATCGCCATCTAGCGGTCAATAATAAATCACATTACCGCAACAATTACAGTAGTCCGACATCCCTTTAATTTAAAGGCGACTTCGTGACCTATTCTAAGAAGGTTTAACACGGTGAATCACATTGTGTTTTCTATGTGTAAATTCACTTCTTGGCTTTGACAAGAGGTGGGAATATTTTGGGGCAGATTTTTCCCAATAAGGAAAACAATTCTGATTTTATAATCCATTTTTTGAGTTTCCTTTGTCAACCGGGAGTCACAGCATAAGTAAAATATGTTATTCGATGTGAAGGTTTGTTATCTGTTGCGTTTGTAATAATTACTCTGTGTTCTGGTCAATATTCTATTATTAGTCACAGAGGAATCAAAAGTTGCGCGCTTCACCACGAGGGGTCGTCAGGAGCGTGAAGGTGAGGTCATGGAACGATCGCATGGAACAGAATCAAACTCTCAACAAAAGATATGGTCTCACTTGTCGTCACCCAGAATGGATTTCTTGGAAATCTATTCATCTTTAGTCATTCACTCCACAGAACGCACGACCTTCACGCAGTCGAGACAAGCCGTTAATGGCATTCATGGCCTCCAGAGCCAATTCTAGTACTTATGCGTGTGTGTGAGTCAAGTGTACAATAAATAACAAATGGGTTATACAGAAGCTTTAAGGTCACTGACAAATATCTGCCCTCCGTGCCTACATCTTATTTGTGTGGTGAAATTATACTCATGGCATGCTTTCCGCATTTCTCACAACAAAATTGCTTTGGCTGAAACCCAGGAGCGTTGGAGTGCATTGGAGGATCTAATCAAGCAGCAAGTAAACGGCAAAAATAACCCCAAAGAGACTTCAAGCAGCTGCCACCGCTGTGGGTGAGAAAAACGCAACAAGAGCCCACAGCTTCGAAACCAGTCTAGTGTAAATTATCAAGAAGGAGAAGACATGGAGGTGGAGGGTGAGAAACAAAGGAACGATGCAAAAATAAAGAGAACTAGTTTTTTTTTTTTTTGTGATTGTTCTGAGTGAATGAACTCGAAAACTCGAGTCAAACATGAATGTGGGACGTATAGAGACTATTGCTCTGAAATGATACAAGTAATAATATGTAAAGATGTGTGACAGCATCATTTTATTGTAACCTTTAACATAATTTGACTGCAAAAAAAAAAAAAAAAAGATTTTGTGCAGGCAAGCCCCCCTACCCCCCACAGGGGGGTTCAATGTGTTCACACATTATGAATCCTACATCTAAATCAGCTTTCTCACCTAGAGCACATTTTACCTCCACCCGGCAGGTTAAGTGATCCATCTGGCAGCAGACGGATTTCAGCGGTACTCCGGAGGGTTGGATGTGTGGCTGGAAAGAACCTTAAGTGGATTCGGATAAGAGTAAACATAAATCACTGATATTTTTAACTGCCTTTAAATTACCCATACCTGATCATGAAGACGGCAGGTGGAGAAGTGTTCTGCACGAAGAGCCAAAGATCCATTCATTTTGGGAGCGGATCCGAAATCCGTGGTGGATGCATGATTTATTTCACATCATTAACGCGTCTTACCCGTTGGGCCCTGACGCAGATGTGAAACCATTTTCATAAAGTTTTTTTTTTTTTTTGCTCGACAGTTTAAAAAAAAACCAAAAAACTTTTACTGCACATTTGAGCAGTCTTTGGGTGTATTGTTTTTAAATAATCAACAGTAAGTTTAGAAATTGCATATAATTCAAATTATGTATATAAGTCATCTTATAATGTATTTCTTTATTGAGCTTAAATTTTATCGCGGGGTGACTTTAGGGGGATTTTTAATATAACACTAAATTGCCAAGATTTGAAGTGAAATACATTAATAACGTTTGTTTGTTTGTGTGTGTGTGTGTGTGTGTGTGTGTGTGTGTGTGTGTGTGTGTGTGTGTGTGTGTGTGTGTGTGTGTGTGTGTGTGTGTGTGTGTGTGTGTCTGTGTGTGTCTGTGTGTGTCTGTGTGTGTGTGTGTGTGTGTGTCACCTGTTGAAGGATCAGAGACAAGCGGAGTGGTGTTAAACAGTTACACTTTCTGACCGCTAGATGGAAGCACTGTTAAACTCAAACAGTTTCCGTCCTTCGGATTTCAGCGATTTCTTCTGAATTAAGAAGGAAACCAAACAATCACCATTACATTTGTTGTGAGTCTTATTATTCTACTGTTATTCTACACACCACTTAGGGGAGTGAACATAGTGTGGGGCAGAGTGCATCCACAGAATGGAAATGGGCTTCCATGCTGTCACTGTATTTAATGCTGTATTTATATAGGATCAAATGCAGGAATTCATGTTTATCAAGCAACCTGTTTTATTTGCGTTCACCTTATTTCCCCTCACTCCTCCATTTTCATGGTGTCAGCTGTACGTCAGGCTCAAAGAACACTTTCTTTAAATTCCACGAATTATCCCATCTTTACTTCTCTTCTCTTTTATCTGACTGGATGAAACTATTTTATGGTAAACATAGTTTGCACACCTACTAACTACTTAAGTTGTGATTTGCAAAGGACAAGTTGCAACTTTTATTGTGGCCTACAAAACACAGTTTGTCCTCGGTTACTTTTAACAGCGAGGACTCAGGAAAAAAAGGCCTTGTCTTGCAACTTAAAAGCCTGTACATGCACACACTGTGTAGTGAGTCAACAGTCTGGCAGGTTGAACCCGTTACTGTGTTTAGGTGGAAACATACAGACCCGCACAACAAACACAAACATAGTGTGCATGATCAACACAATTACCGATTGATCAAAATTAGAGGGAAGTTCCGTAGCTGTCAGTTGACTCTACTGCCAGGTTGGAACAGACAGAGTTGCACATGGATGAGTTACAAAAGTTTGAAGTGCTTTGAGAAACAAGCAGTTGTGAAAAGTTGAGCAAAAGTTGAAGACCTGCTTTATTTACTTTGTCTTATTATATACGTTTTCATGAGCAAGTTGTGGAGGATAAAAACAAATAGTTAATGACAAAAGAGAAAGCAAATAAGTAAATTAAAAGGGGAATTTAAAAAACATGCTAAAAGGATAGATAGATAGATAGATAGATAGATAGATAGATAGATAGATAGATAGATAGATAGATAGATAGATAGATAGATAGATAGATAGATAGATAGATAGATAGATAGGTAGGTAGGTAGGTAGGTAGGTAGGTAGGTAGGTAGGTAGGTAGGTAGGTAGGTAGGTAGGTAGATAGATAGATAGATAGATAGATAGATAGATAGATAGATAGATAATTTACTATTGTTTGTTAATGTAAAACCATAGGAATGATAAAAGGAACCTAACGTGGGTTCTATGGTGATAAAATCACGGTCTATTAGCAGAACTTGTCTTGTAATAACAGTTTGAGTTTCTCCAAAGTGTTTCCTGTACCACAAACTGGAGAGTCCCCTTATCCACCCAGAGGAGCCTCAAGCCGCAGGATGAAATTAAATAACGTCTTCTATATGTCTTCATGACGGAGTCAGAATAACAACAGGAACATATGGTGAATTATTATATCATAGTTTCAGTCTGACAATTGCTGTGCTGGATATTAAGATCAGTAATTGAAGTTTTTCTTCAACTTTTTATCCTTTTATTCCTTTTATATTTAGTTATGTCCAAGTATTGACAAACTGCGCACGCTCATCTCAATGTTTTCTTATATCAGATAACTACTACTAGCTAATAATGAAAAGGGAGATTAAACTGATTTATCCCGGTGACATTCAGCACTGCTAGTTGATATAGCATCAAGTAAAAGCTAAGATATGCCTGACATAAAATACAGCGCACAATGAAAATCTTGTGCATGATTTAACCTGCCCTTGGTGCTCAGAGTGAATACCGAGTGAAAGCATAAGGAATGGTGTAGTTAATCTTGACGCTGGACAGATTTAATGGAGCGGTGTCAAGTGACAATAGCTGGAAAAGCCATCGGAGTGAACCTAATGCGATCAGAACAACCCGTGTCTGTCTCCCATTTAGGAATTTACAGTAGGGGTAAAAAAGCCCAGGTGAGCCTTTCTTCAACCCAAGTGTATGGGTGTACACACACACACTCACACACACAAACACACACACACACACACACACACACGCACGCACGCATGCACGCACACACACACACACATGCACACACACACACACACGCATGCATGCACACACACACACACACACACACACATACACACACACAGAACATAAACACATTTCACAAAAGCCATTTCTTTAGGTTTCGAGGCTCAGATGGAGACTGTAATTATTTCACATTTTGTCAACAACTATAATTTCTATAATGATAATAAATGGTTAAAGTAATGATGTCATGATAAATAACCCCCTTGAGAATTTCTCATCACTGATGAACACCTTTTATTCATCCCAATGCATTTGAACCATCATTAAATTATTAATGTTTTTCTAACTAGTAAATATGGAGATGTGAGTAAAGCTTTAGGTGTTTTTTTTAAATATGTTCCAGCTGAACTGGATCAGTCTTTTAATCAGGACTCCTTTTGCCATAGATGACCTTTCACTTAAGCTGCCCACAGTGTGTTTGTGTGTCTGTGAGTGTGCGTTTTGCGCAAGAGTACATATTCAGCACACAGGGGTGGCGTTAATGGCTCAACTCCCCTGGTCACTGGTCATCCCCCACCCCACCCCCCATCTCTCTCTCTCTGACCGTAACTCTACACCATCCATCCACCGGCCTCCCCAAACTCCTGCTGTTTTATCCTGTGTTGTAGGACGCACCTGACACACCACAAATGCATCGTGGCTGAGGGATAAGTTGGTCAATGTACTCATCAGTAATCACACTGCTGTGTTTGATCTGTTTGAAGTGCTACAAATTTAACCCCACACCCCACCGCACCCCACCCCAAAAAGGGCTTTATGTCTACAGTGTTGCCAATGGATCCATTTTATTTTAAATATTTTGTGGAAATAATTCATGACATTATAAAAATATTATAATATCTTAGAATTAAAGGGTTTTCATCACTGATTTTTGTTTGTCTAGGATGAGCTCAATTAAAAATAAAGGTTTTGTCGTTTAAAAAGGACGATGTAACAACAGTTGTCCTTTGTTCTAAACTTTGCTGCTGAAACTCTTGTTATAATCTATCTTTAAGATTTACATCTCACTCCCAAGCTGGCTAGTGTCGAGGCTTTCTGCTAATACAGCATTGAAGAAGAAGACTTTTTTGTGTTACAAACCACATTCTCTACAGACATAGGAACTTAAGTTTAGTCTTTTGTAGGTGTTCCTCATAGTTCTTGCCATTGATGTGTGAACGGAGTCTTCTCTTCATCTATGGTTGACAACACTGGCTCTTAATTGCCTGTCAGAGCAGACTGTGGACGTCTGGGTGAGGTGAAGCCCTGGTAGACTGTTGCAGGTCGGGATACGTTTCACACAAGAACCACAACAAGCCTGGTTCAAAGTGAAACAGCAATGATGTACAACCTCACGTCAAAGAAAAGTCTCTGGGGGATCACAGTCTGTGTTCCTGCAGGGATCGGTCAAATTATTCTTAATTTACTCATTACCTTGTCGCATGGAAATTTTCAAGATATCAATAATTCTTCAGAAAAAAAGCATCATAATAATAATAATAATAATAATAATCTAAAACCTAAAGGAGACTCTTCACTTGACCATTATTTGCACTTATACTTTCTTGAGTGATGACAAACTCATGCTTAAGTTTTCATGACAGGAACTTGAATATGAATTTCTGCAGTAGTTGATTATTGTTTTCCTCTGGCTAGCAATGCCATTTACAGCACTGACATTATTTACTCCTGGATTTCAGATGATCAAGGATGAATTTCACTATGAGATGTGCTATTTCCACTCATCGGGGCTAATTCATCTGTTTATCTACTACCTACACCTGGATAAAGTCAGAGTTTGTCCTGCTCCCTATAACGGGTTGATTCACACTTTTCTACACAGGCAGTAAACGGGAGTATGGGGTACACACCTTGTCATGCTGCTGTCTATGCTCACTAGTGATTTAAATGTTGATGCCATTTGATATTCCTCATTGGTTGAACTTAAGCAGCTTCCATTTTACGGTTACAGTTTATGCAAATCCCAGTTCTTCTGTTAGGAAACCACCAACCTGAAGCAACAAGTGGTGACCACTCACACTCACAGCTACTGTTGGCTTCAGAAATCTCTCATATTTAACTGAAAGTGTGGCTGGAATCTGACCTTAATGTCATTTAATCTGTTAAATCGGATCAGTCGTCTTCAGAGCTGGCAGATTTCATCTTCAAACCGGGACAGCGAATTGACAGACTGTCCGTGACCCAGTGAATCCTCTCCACCTCTAAGTTTGCTACTATAAAAGATTGACCTTTGAACCCCCCCCAAGGGAGGTCTAAGTGGAAAAGAGAATTTCCCCACTGGGACCAATAATGTGGCACATTATCACTGGAGTTTGAGTGTTTCAACATCACGTTAGACTCAAAGCATATAGCATCTCATCACAGTAGAAATAACAATAGTTTTAACAGAATGGATTCTAAAATAATCGGGGAAATATAGCGCACTGATGTAATTTGAAGTAAACCAGAAATTATATTTTTGTTGTTTTTTCATTCACAGTTTTTTTTTGGGGGGGGGGCGGGAGGGGGGTTAATATATCAGAATTTTATATATAAATTAAACGAAAATACGCCATTCACCAAATGGAAAATTTTGTCAATATTGTTGAGGTTTTATCGATTAACTTATAAAATCAATCCACTGTGACCGTTCGGATCATTTTTAAGGCGCGCTTTAAAACAATCTAACGTGGACAAACCGACAAATAACAAAATCCAGAAATAAAAGTTTATCTAAAGAATATTCCACATGAAAAGGTTAAGTAAAATTAACTAGGCTAAAATTATTTAGTCCAGCGTTTTATAAAGACTTTAATTGAAAAACTTTTTAAACTATTTTAATTAACGTAATTATTTAGAAATGTAAGAGCTATATATTTCTACGATTGTAATTTTATTCTCGTATTCATTTATTTTTAAAATATTTCCATCTTCTTTTTAACAAACCACATATTTCAAGAAATTCTGACTTGACAATGCCAACTTATCAGATAGTGTGGGCAAAAAGAAATAAAAAATAACCAAGAGCCAGAATTTAAAGAATCGAAATATAAATTTACACAATGATAAATGTTAAATTTAGTCCTTTCGATTGAAAGCAATTTTGCTTTTGTTCAAAACAAACAGGAATAACGAGGACAAAAACTAAATTTAACCATAATAAGGAAATAAAGGAGCCCGGGGGCCGAACTGCAGAAATGAATACTTGCGTCTGTGTTCAATGTTAAATTCTAGATCGATATGGCGATTAAATTAAATAACAACGAACACTCAGATATCAAGTAACACATTGATTGTGTAGATTATGAAATGCACTTTTCTGGGTGTTGATATAACAATAATCACTACAGTAATTTGTTTCCCCGTCATTCATGGAACAAAAGCTGATCTCAGGTCACAAACTGCCGTTTGCGCCAAAAGCCAGAACTCATTTTCTCCTGATAGTTTCACGCGTTTCCTCCTGAGGCACAGAGGCATTAACTCTCTCCAAAGGTTGATGCCAACAGTTGTGGAACACATGTCGATAAATCTCCACAGCATCCTCTTCGCTCGGTGAACTGACAGGCGATTAAAAAGGCCAGCAGGTGAATCTGTTCGAGACATCGCGAGTTCGCACGTATCTGTTTTTTGTTTGTCTGTTTTTTTTTTAAATTTAACTTTTCATGGTTCCTCTGCTCATAAAGCGGCTTAGCAGAATCAAATCAGTGTTTATAGTTTCTCCTCCCCTGCCACGGACACGCATGGCGCGCCCCCAACAATGCCAGTTGAAGTTGACGTTTCAAGTCTTATTGGGGAACAAAAGAGTGTGGTGAAGGGGAAAAAAGGTGCGTAAAGATTCAGTTTGGTGAGACACCAACCATCCCGTGTCGCGTCTCCTCACCGGGGGACCGTTTCTGTGGAGCCACGTGGACTGAAGTCCTGGTTAATAATAAAGTAATTAACCTAAAAGCGCCTGAAACTGTACCCAAGATCGACTGGTTCTTGAACATCCACAGACGGTTCCAAACACCGGACGCCCCCAGCAAGAGGGCAATAATATTAATTTGCTCTTGTTCCACTTGAAATAATTTGACACAACCAATCAGCATCCAGTATGAGACGCGTGGACATGATTGTAGATTAGGAACCGAAAATCCTGTCAGACTCCTAGACGCGTAAAACGCGCAAAGAGAGAAATATGGTGCAGAATAATAATAAATCGCTCTTGTTATTGTGATAATAACATGATAGGTTATTAGGCTCCTGCTGCGGAGAGTGCGCCTTTTGAAGCGTTTAAGGAAAGTAACCTAAAAGGCAGATTTGTTGTTTTATAGTCTATTTATTCTAAAGCGAAACCTCAGGCAGCAGACTGAAGATGGAGGGGGGAGCTGTTCAAACAAAGTGTCTTCTTTCAACGCCCGTTTCCAATTCTGTGTTTTTTTTTTCCTTCCTCTTCTTCGCTAAACACTCCGACACTCAGCAGAGCGCGGACAGACGAGGTGTCGCTCCTCCGACATCAAGGTTCACGTCTGGAACGCGCAGAGGAATTTTAGACGGAGACCACATGAGATAATATTGTTTTCACAAAACGCCGCTTCCAATATCGATATTTTTCGTTCAACTCTCTTGTTTGAACTTTGACCTTCACTCAGGGAATGTCATTTTAAAAAAATGCAACAAGTCAGCTTTGGAGTTTGAAAATGTTCTTTGATTTAAAATTCACTTTTAATCACCCTAAACTACATTTACCTTTAAAAGAAACTGGGCTAATACTCATTCTCTTTTCAGATTTCCAGACTTGCTGTTTTTGTAAAGCTTTTTTGTTTGAGACAGATTTCCATTTTACCTGCAGAAGGACACACACACACACACACACACACACACACACACACACACACACACACACACACACACACACACACACACACTCACACACATACACACTCCAGGAAATGACTCAAGAGGAACTGATAGAAACTGAGTTTACCTCCTCTCTATTTGGAAATTTGTAGAATTTGTAATGAGATGATTTAGAACCTCCCGTACACCCGCAAGCATTCACAAGAGACACTACAGGAGCGCCAAGGGCAAAGAGCTATTTTAAGAATTATTACGTAATCATAATAATGAATAAAAGTTGTGAAGGAAGCTGTGATTGAACGCACTTTAATACATAAAAATAGGTGGCTGTTAAAATATAAATTAAATAAGATTAGAACCACTAAAAATCTTAAATTAGGCATTCCAAAGACAAGTTCAAGACAAGGGTCTGTGACGGTATAATAATATCGAATTTTTGCCCTCCGCGATTTTGCTTTGAGAACACTTCCTTAGTTTAAACAGTTTTATAATGACAACCGGTAAAAAACAATTTAAAACTAAAGGCTATAAATAACGACGTGACCCGTGGGACAGAAACATGAACAGACTGGTTCTCTGCAACAACAACAAAAATAAGTCAAGAATTCTCGAGTTTAATTCATGTATTTCTTTTTCTTCTTTTATTGTAAAGGGTATATGAAACTATAGGTGAATCGTTTTATGTTTCGTCATTTATCGCAAAGTTTACATGCAGTCTCTTTCCAAATGAAAATGCAAATAATGATAATATCAAGAGATTAAGATATTGCGTCTTATCACGACTCTTATAAAACACTTGAGAAAATCACAGGATTGACCCCATCATCACAACACCCCCACCCCCACCCCTCCCTAAAAAAAAACTGCTTATGGCTCTCTATAAAACCCAGGATGTAAACAAAAAGGCGATGGGGTACCCTTAACTCAGTGCCTAGAGTCTGTTGATATATCTGAACCCCTAAAATAACAACGGTAATAGTAACTAGAATTAAGACATTTTATTGTTATTGTTTTCAACAATATAACATGTTACGTTATCACAATCCAGTAATACTTTTTCCATGTCTGTTTTTACCTTAAACGACTCAGATTCGCCTCTCCTATACGTTCTTCTTCACCACCACTTAGACGTAAATGATCGGTTCTAACAAGTCAGACAGTCTTTGGAATTCAATTCTCCTTAACTGAGACACATTTTGCCAATTGGGTGAGAAGTGTAAGTGCTCTGCCTGGATGCCTGTTTGCCGAAATCCTGGAAACAAGCAGGAATTTATTTTGGGGGAAAAATCGACGCAGATTTTTCCCACTTAAAAAAAAAAAAGGCTGAATGTGGGACTAAATGTTTTTTTTTTTTTCTTTTTACGTGGTGGCTGTTTTCACAGTGTTCCAATCTGTATGCTTTGCACCTTGCTTGAAGCTTTGTCTCGCGTCACTGTAAAATACTTTTCCAAAAAGAGGAAAATTAAAACACAAACCCAAAAAAAAATCGGTGTTCTCCGTCCCTTTTTTATGTCTTTTTTTCTTAAGAGCCAAGGTCCACTAGATTAGAAGACATAGGGTTCAGTATGGTGTCGTGGTGCAATGAGTGGTGATGGTGCACCGAGTCTGCACCACTCGGTACCGGGATGGCGCTGGGTCCTGGCGGGGGGGCGAGGCCGTGCAGGGACTGTAAACCCGTGTTGGAGCCGAGCAGCAGAGCCGGGCTCGGAGATGTGTGATCGGGTGTCCCGGAGGGGGTTTTATCGTCGTCCGAACTCCCCAAAAGAGATTTATTTCCATTCATGGAGGAAGTCAAAGGGTTGTGACTGTTGCTGTTCTCGTTGTTTTCTCTGCCAACAGAAAAAAAATAAATCAGTGGTTAGAAATTTAAATTTAGAAGACAACTGACTAATCCCTAGAGTAAAATATGTTTTATTTTATCACTACTAAACAAAAAAGACCCAAAAGTTCTACACACATGAAACACAATGTTTTATCCATGTTCTGTTTCTGCGTGTATTTTTAGGCAACGCCGCATTTATAAAAGCCACAATAAGAATAACTGACAAGCCTTATAAAAGATCAGATTCATACACAAATTATTTATTCATGCGCCAGTCAGGAGTGACGTGATGCTCACGCCTGCCAAGACGCAATTACCAAGCCATTGATAAAATTAGAGGCTACGGCTCAATTCACTGAAAGCACTGACTGGAGACAATAAATCAATTTGACTATTGAAGCTACCTTAAATTATTTATGTGGGTGACTGTTGCGCTCCTGCGCACGGTGCTAGAGACGCCTCTCAAAAGTGAGTAAGCTCTCGGACTTTGCCATGTCTGAATAAATAACAGATCTAATAGTGTTGGCTTGTGGACTATACGGCATAGTTCGTGTGTGCCGTGTGAGACTAAAGCTTTTCTTAGTGGAAAGACATGATTTGCGAGTAGCTTTCAGACCGAATTAGTGGCCAGAGGGTGAAAGAAGACACCGACGGTAAAACTAAAACATGTCTCTCAAACCTGTCTACACGCCAGCCTGTGTATTTTCTAAACTTCTGTAAAGTACAAGCTACTCCTAATGAAATTTAAACTGGGTTGATATGAAGAATACACAGTTCCCAGCATCATCACGAACCTAATGTGAAAGTGTAGTTTCACAAGTGTGTTTAAGACATTTCAGCTTTATAACGTTGTAATTTACCTGACGGCAAGCCTTTCATTTTATGCCTTTCAACTTTTACGCACGTCCTTTAGTTATCCTGACTATGCAAAAATAACAATGCAACACCTTTCTGTTACAAAACCAGAAATTTGAAAAAAGGGAAAGTGTAATAATTATTGGTCATAATGACAAATTAAAAAAAAACTGTATTTCAGCAAATTGGTAAGGATGTTTCAGCCCGTTTTAAATATGCTTTATATTTTTGTTTTTAAAATTGAGATTATAGTGAGATAAAAGTCTCGGTGTGTTCTCGCTCCTACCTTTCCTTCGCCTCCGCTGCTCGGTCTCTCTGCCGTCGGTTTTTGAACCAGTTGCTGACCTGTGTGGTGGTGAGTCCCGTGGCCTCGGCCAGCTCTCTTTTCTCCCGTGGGGATGGGTACGGATTGTGGGTGTACCACTCCCGCAGGACGCTCCTACTCTTCTCCTTGAAACAGTAGCTCGTCTCTTCTCCGTCCCAGATCGAGCGGGGCAGGGGGAACTTTCTCCGGACGCGGTACTTACCCACGGCACCGAGCGGGCGGCCTCTCAGCTTCTCCGCCTCGATGTAGTGCGCTTTCAGCCAAAGTTGCTGCAGCTTCGGGTGGTTGTGAGGCGAAAACTGGTGGCTCTCTAGGATTTTGTAGAGCTCTCGGAAATTTCCCCGATGGAAGGCAACCACGGCTTTTGCCTTAAGGACGCTCTCGTTTTTATGGAGGTGTTCGCACGCCGGGAGGGACCAGAGGAAGCGTCCCAGTCGCTCAATGTTCCCCCCTTGTTGGAGGACTTCGCAGACACACGCCACTTGTTCCTGCGTAAAGCCAAACGTCGGAAGCATGGACATGGCGACAACGTAAATCAATACAGATTATATTGTGCCGTACTTCCACGTCTTTCCACTCAGACTCACATTAAAAAAACGCGTTAAGTCCACAAGCGTCAAAGTATCCCCCCAAAAAAAGTGTCTTAAAACTTGTCGCAGCTCAAGGTGAGCTCATTTCCAGATTCGCCTTGTAGAATAAACTGAAGTCCATTCAGCAATGCGCAACCACTGACGACAAATCCTCATGAAGTTGGTGAGAACGAGAGAAAGTTGTTGCTCCTTCCACCGTCCTTCTCCACCTTCGCCGTTTCAACATAACCTACTCCCGGAGTCCGGGCGCGCTGGCTGGTTTTAATAATATTATTCTAAACTGGCAAGACAAGCGATTATATGAACTGTGATTGGTCGGTTATCTGACCCGGGGATGGTGAGGATAAGACAATAGCCTTAGTCAAATTATTTTCCATGGTTACGCTGTCACTCAAGGTAACCTGATAGGCTTTGAGGTGGCTCCCCGTCAAAGTCAACCCGATTGTTCCCCTCACGACCAGCCCGCCTTCCAACAGAAATATCGCTCACATTTTTCTTCTAAACTCTTTTTTTCCCCGTCTCCCTCACGTTGACAGACACCTCGGGAAGCCAAAGAGCGCAGAGCTGGGCGAGGGTGGTGGTGGAGGAGGAGGAGGTGGAGAGAGAGGAGGAGGAAAGCAGCACCGGTCCCGCAGCCGAGGGAAGGATGGCGCCAGAGCGCTCAGTCTGCACAAGTATGTGTTCATGCCTCAAGCGGCGCTCATTAATCAATCAATATTTCCTCAACGCTGGGATTTTTGTCGTTTCATCATACGAGTGTAATGGCAACAAATAGTACAATAATGTAGCTCTAAATGAAAGGCTCTACATCTAATGATTAAGGCTTAACATAAAACAAAAAACAATATAAAAGTAACTAAAAACTGTAGCCTAAATAGATTATGTCGGACGGAAAGGCTGTCGATTTTTTTTCTCATCACCTATAACTGAAGATACACCTGAAGTTCAATCGAAAGTTGGAAAGTTAAAAAAAATAAAAAATTATATATATATATATATATATATATATATATATATATATATATATATATATATATATATATATATATATATATATATATAAAGGGGGAAGTGTCGTATGAGAATTAAAAGTAATTGGAAATAAATCTTAGTCTTGACTGAAAAGACTACGTCCACTAAATGTAACGGTGTCAATATGTGAGATTTGATACGAACAATATTAAATTAAGATTGAGATAAAAATGTAAATTCTTTGAATGTATAAATATTTATAATAATAAATCACTTTTAAGTATTTTTGTATTTTTATAGAAAAAAAATATTATCCGTGGGGAAGATTGTGTATCATGATGATATGCCTCATGTATTTTAAAATTAATTAACTGTAGGTTATAATTATGAACTGAGGGGCAGGGGCGCGCAGAGGCAGAGGGCGGTAAGGTGAGACTCCGGGGTGACGTGAACTGTAGCGCTGGTGGGAGCTCTGAGGTTCCAGGATGGGGATCGGAGGAAGAGGAGAGCCTGCTGGCCAGCGGCGAGGAAGAAAATCGGCGTCAACTAGCAGAAAACCGGTGAGACAAATTTTCCGTTCATCCTGAAGTCATCTGGCGGACACGCTTTAGTGCGACAGCGGCGGAAGGTGGAAGTCAGAGATGATCAAATCATCACGGGATTAGAAAATAAGATTTAAACTCCACTGATTCCACTCCATTGAAGTGAAATTATGCCAAAACAAGATAGAAGAAACACTCTTTTAAAGATTTTAGAAGAAAAAAAATTGATGATTCGCTGAGGAGATAGAACTTTGTTGAAATGAAGTTTGAAAAGTGTTCCAGACAGCAGCGGTGAAGCGGAGAAGAAAATGCAGCTTGATGAGCAACAAAATCCATGTCATGCGGTTTGTTGTGGTGATGTCAGGTACGTGTGACGTGGGTCACGTGGACGCGGGGATGACGTTTTATTGACTGATGGACCTCCGATTGACCAGTTGGTAGATTTCTATCGCCTCAGCCTCACCATGGGACCTCTTCATTAGAGATTACCATCAACACTCAATAGCCTATGACATCACTCTACACACACACATACACACACACACACACACACACACACACACACACACACACACACACACACACACACACACACACACACACACACACACACACACACACACACACACACACACACACACGAGAGAAGTTTCTGCAGGTTTTATTTAATAACTTGGAAAAAATTTTATCTGTTGGATCACTTGAGACAAAAAAATTGATTCATGACTCGGGTGCAGTTATTTTCTTAAAATATTATGTTTATTTTCATTAGGCTTGTTTGCCATTGCCAACCGTTTGACACGCGTAATTTGATATGGGATTTTGATATAGTATTTCCACACAAGAGGTTTGCAATTAATATCAACACTCAAGCCAAGTCTTAAAATATCAGGGGCGCAACAAATAAAATCAGGTTCTGGATGAACGTTTATTTCAAATCTGGACACGTTTATCAAAAATATTTCAAATACA
This sequence comes from Antennarius striatus, assembly GCF_040054535.1. Classification (NCBI taxonomy): domain Eukaryota; kingdom Metazoa; phylum Chordata; class Actinopteri; order Lophiiformes; family Antennariidae; genus Antennarius; species Antennarius striatus. The sequence continues at coordinate 6,841,223 of NC_090786.1, read as the reverse complement.
GCCGTTTCATTTTTTGGGGAATTATTATGATCAGACCTGTTAGAGGAGCCTGTTCCCCGTTTCCGCGTTGTGTTCTCCCAATGTTTAATAAATTGACTTGGACTGCGCTTGAAGCGAAGTTCAGAGAGTATTACGCATTAAGCTGACTGATGGTAATCGTCAGGGGACCAGGGCTCGCCTGAAATGGATAGCGGGACAAACATGGAGATCCCCCCTCCCCCTCTCCGTATCCGACAGCACACTGGACAAAATCCCAGCATTTCCAGTAGGAATCGATATATTTATTCATCCCATAAAACAAAATTAAATATATCCCATAAAAAAAAAAAAAAAAAAAAAAAAAAATATATATACCAATTACAAAGTCATGTAGGCGTATCAAAAAATAATCTAACAAATTAGATCACTGTGTTTAATTTGATTAGTTTCATCGACATGAAAACCGAGTAAATACGAGCGTCTCCAACATTTTGACAGACGCTCGTTCTGAGCCGATATCAGATTAATAAACATTAGAGAACTTATCTTTCCCGTCCATCTAACACAAACGCGCTCACACCCTAAAATACCTCGAAAGTGAGCCCAAAACACACACCAGGCTCCCCCACTGGCAGGAGAGGCGCTGCTCACTCAGCGGTCGTAATATTTCTCAACTTTCAAAGTTCATTCAGCTTTAAATCAACTGTACAGAATGGAAACGTTCACCACCAGGCCGCAGGAAAACAAAAGCGCAGCAGTATTTTTTCATGTTTTCGATAGAATTCTTCACTCTTAACTACCCCACCACCACCACACACACACACACACACACACACACCACCACTGTTAGTGCTTTCTGTCCCTTAGAAGTGGTTCAATGGTTTTTGAGCCAATACAGTTGATCCCGAACAGTCTCCATCCAGAGTTATTACAGTAAAGAGCATATCGACGGTGATAGGTGTAGTTGTAACCAAAATATGGAGCTGCAGAATGAGGCCGTAAAGTTTATTAGATGTTATTCTGATAAAATGATGTCTTATCTAGTTATTATGTGTTTGTTTTACGACTCACTTGTATTCTCTGTCAACCGTAAGAGCAGCGCAGACGCTTTTATCAGATAAAATCAGGTCAAATCAGGATCCTTTACGCATTATTTCTATGAAAACGTCTGGGATTAAATAGCATCTTACTCTCATCGCTGATTTCCAATGCACTTAACAATAATGTGTCAGCTTGATAAATGTACTATATCAGAGAACGCGAGAAAATAGCAGAAAACCAAAGCATTCTTATCGCGCTGCGCCCTCGGTGCGTGCGCACCGCCGGTGACAGAGCAGGCCGGAGGGACCATATCTGGCCCCTGACAGTGTTTGTAAACCACTTGTTTCCACGGATCAGTCTGATCACAGGACTCTTGACTACGAAACGATAATTATTACGGCCACTGATGAGTGGAGATCGCGTTTCCCCTAATAGCCAACCCCCTATTTTCACAACCTCCCACCGCTCACCTCGGCCACTCTCCACCACGACCTGCACTAATTGAGCTGATTACTGCAAGATGTGTGTTTTAAAGCGTGTGTCTCAAAGACTATGAGTTGGGTGGGGTGGAAGAGGGGACGTGGCTGCTTTTTTTTTTTGTGGTACAGTGACTTGAGACAAGCGCAACAAGGGGTTGATCAGTAACAGTCTTTCGGACAGACGGACAAATTTTGGACAGACGGAGAGTAACTATTAAAGCCAGAAGTTGTGTGTCTATACCGGTTAAAGGGATATGAATGAGGGCCCAGCCAATAATTGGTTGTTTACATTTATCCTGTTACCCTGAGGCGCGGGCTATCCCACAGAGTTAGGGGATTTCAATAATACGCGCAGGAGGGAGAGGGTAGGGGGCTGCCTGTGCGTCTCGATGTGTCTTGTCTTTAATTTTCCAGAAGGCTGGTCGGCAGGTTCATCTGATTGGACGGTTTAAGTTTCAGGCCCGCTCCACAATGTAAAGCCCGCGCCTGACGCAGCTATTTCACACCCAGTTAAAAAGTGAACCAAGCATCACCTTCACTTTATGACCGTCACAAGTCAAACACTAGTACGCTCAGAACCAAGTGGAAGAGACAATTACAAAAGACAATTTCTGCGCGCACCCTCAGCCTCGACGCACTTGTTTAGAAAGAAATCCAGTAAAATTCAATATCCACGTGGTTTAAATTAACTGCAAACATACTGCTGCATGGCTGAATCATCTTAATTCAAGACCTCTGCAAATATGAGCTGATGATGCATTAAAAGTCAATATCAGATGTTTCTGATTTTGTTTTAGTCTTGGCTTTGAAAGCAGAAAAAAAATCATCAAATGAAATAATAAAACCATTGTAGAGTAAAACTACTCCCTGAAAACGATGCAGATAAAAAAAATCTTGAGCAAATTCTGTTGGATTTTGTTATTTTGTGCGGAGGGAGCTAACAATATACCTATGACAAATAAATCTGTTGATTATTGAACTACTTGAAACGCACAGATGCCTCAATCCCAATTTGAACGGTAAACTTGTTTGAATCAAATTAAAGTCCAATTTTTATTTAGTGTGATTTTAGTCTGGACATGTCCTGGAGCGCATACACAAATGCTATCCCACTGTTAGGCACAAGCTGCGTTCTTGTGTCGTGTCGCTCAAAACCATGCATTTAGACTCAACCGCCCCCCCCCACCCCACCCCCGAAAAAGAAAATCCTTCACCAGCAGCACAGCGCCACCGATCCACCACAAATACACTTTGTGTTGCACCCAACCTGCAGCTGCGAGGCCTGAGCCGCAGAAAACAGCAACAAGTGTCTGAAAAGGCAGGTCACCGGTGCTGATGAGTGTGTGTGTGTGTGTGTGTGTGTGTGTGTGTGTGTGTGTGTGTTAGTGTGCATATGAAAAGAGAGAGAGAGAGAGAGAGAGAGAGAGAGAGAGAGAGAGAGAGAGAGAGAGAGAGAGAGAGAGAGAGAGAGAGAGAGAGAGAGAGACCAGAGGTGCCACTTGCTACTGAAGTTAATTTATTCGATCAATCACTCCATTTGATTCCTGTTTATTTTCAGGAGTCTCGTGGTCATTTCAGCCTCACACTGAGCCCTTTATGCACTGCCAAGGCGTTTCCCCTCCATCGCTAAGACCCATTCATTTACCTATAATTTGGAGAGGTGAGGGGTTCCAGCACTTCTCAGATATTTCACGGTTCCTTACCTTTATGGTGAAGTCCCACCAGTCCTGTCTCTTGTCAAACTCACAGTGTGCAGACATGCAGGCATACAAGCTTCACACATATACACGGATTTATGGCAACATTAAAGGCTTGTTTTAGATGACTGTAAATGCAACTTAATAATGTGAATAATAATAATAATAATAATAAATAAATAAATAATAACAACAACAACAACAACAATAATAATAACCATTCTTGTTGTTACTGTTATTATTATTATTATTTATATCATTATTACATTTACTACACCGCTTCAGCCTTTTCTGTGCTGCTGGTCAAGTTTTTAGTGTTTATGAATATGCTCCCCTTAAAATGTTTTGATACTGTAATAAACTAAGAAAACAACATGGGGCCAATACATAAAGAGGAGCTGGTAGACATTGTCCAACTCTGCAAAAAAGTAGACAGAAGGCTGGGAGGTTAATCATGATGATCAATCATGCCTGCTCATGTAGAAACTAAATGCACCTCTGACCAGAAATGTGAAGGAAGACTTTCCCGTATCCATAAAACAAGGAAAAAAAGGGACTCACTATGACATCAAAATGTTATTTTAGTGTGGATAAGGCCAGAGGTGGGACCACAATTTATTTTTATGTTGGTTTTGCAGAAACAGTGTAAGAAACAAAGAGGTATTCCCATCCAGAGCTCCCTGGTGAAAGTGCAGTTTTAAAGTATGCTCCCATCTTAAGTTACTCTTGCAAAACATGGCTCAACTTCTACTCAAGAATGTGTTAATTCTCACATTCTGTCCTCTCCTTAATCAAACCACAAGACTTTGGTATCCTGCATGAATCTTAGAGTTCCTTCACATACATCCCAAGGTTTCTACTTATAGAAAATGTCTGCAGCATCACTTAGTTTTTCCCTCATGCAGCAACCTCCTTATCCACAAAGCTGGAACTTGTATATCAGGAAAGAATTTATTAAAAGCGACCAGTAGTAATTAGCAATGTGCTAATGCTTGAATTTGTATCCATGCCTGTATGCACGGTTTTTACAACACTTGGTGGTTTCACTTGAAACACTGGTCTGACCCTGTGTCACCGACCATATGGGCAGTAAATAGTTCTGTGATAGAGTCAGCGGCTGCAGTGATACTGTACCGAGGAGACACGTCTTATACACATCATTCTGCACAGGGCTTAATAGCAAGAAGATGGTTGACTCTTTAGTGGTTTCATTTGTGTTTTTCTATTTTAATTACACATTATTTAAAGACAATCTGTAATTAGTCTCAGTGTGTGTGTGTGTGTGTGTGGCAGCTATAACTGCTGTATCTGCACATCAAACTTAATTTCTCTGCATACACTTTGTCATCATTGGGTTTTTATGACATTTAAGTAATTCTCCTAACATCACTCAATTGATAGCAATCGGTAATGAGAGCTTGGTTTTTGACAGTACAGTAATATCATTTTCGGTGATTTAGAACAAATGGCTTGTCATCAGATTCACCAGCCAGCCTTACACCCAGGTAAAGAATACCATAAGTACCAGCTTCACTGATAGTTCTAGTGTCATATGGTTTAAATACAATTCCGGAAGGTATTTGATTCAAGAAAAAAGAAGAAGTTACAGCTGTTCTAACAGAAGCTAATTCTAGCAGGCATCATTCTCAGAAGCCCCCCAAACCCTCGGCAAAATCCTTATAATAATGTGTATCATTGGAACAATTTCATCAAACCCAACCATCTGTTCAATATTTTGCTGGAGTCTGCCAACTATTTGGACATAACATTAGATATCATAAAATATGTCAGCGAATCTTTGCTTTGTAAACATGAGGGCGATGTGACGTCCTGCTCCTTTGTTTTTATATGGGAGAATCGATTTCACGATTGCTATAACACACAGCCTGCAGGGAACATTAAAGCCTGCAAACCTTTGTCCAGGAAACTAACAATTATAGTCAATTTGAGCACATGGCGACCACAGCTTTTTGAGAGAGAAGATGGAGCTCAGGCTGAGGAGCTGCCTGAAACTACACTGAGGTCCAGTTCCTCCTTCAGTGTTACTTTTCACATTGTCAGAGTTTTTAATTTTAGCGTGTGGATCAAACTGAATTTTTTCACTCAGCTAAATAAAGTTGGACATACACAGAAAAAAAAAATCACTGCAATTATTATATACATTTTTCCTGTATGTTGTTATCACTTAATTATCACTTACAGGTTTCCTCTCATTCCCATGGAGGGGGGTACTTAAGAGTATTCTCAGGCTAGAGGGAAGCATTAAAACACCCTCAATAATCCCACACCCAACAAACCAGGTGAAGGTGTGGGAGCTGAATCTCCTCCTTTAATGCCACAGTCCTGTGCTCTGAGGCCCGATCTCCCACCCTGACCTCCTCCTTATAACTTCCAAACAGCAGCTACAACAAATCCTACCTTCCTGAAGAGAAAAAGACATTACCAGTCGTCTAAATCCGACAGGGGAACAGCAGCTCGTCTCTTGAGGACTCCTCAGACCTTCACTAATGGAAAGAGAGCCCGACTGATTTCATCTGCTGTTCTCCACCACAGGTGAGAGGCAGGAGGAGGAACCTCTGAAGCAGGGATTCATTTGTGGGTCCTCTCTCTGTACCATTACAGTACGACCATATTATTTCTGTTGCTGTATTGATCCAGTGGTCAATATGATTGCGTTTTAACTTACAGGCCTGAATGCAAGCAGAGGACCGTTCCATTTCCACCAGTACGTCTGCAGCTGTGTTTCCTTTTTGCTCAGGCTCCCAGAGAATGCGTGTAGAGGTTTACTCTGAGAGGCTTCTTCAAACCACTGAGAATAAATTAGAAACAAGCTGATAATGATACAAGAAGACCTACAAGACAGAACCAAATCTCTTTGCGCCAGCTCTGGAGGTCATCTCCAGTGAAGACGTGCCTGTCGGTGTGCTGGAGGATGATGAGCTTTCACACAAGCAGAATGAGGGGATTACTGTCAATTGCTTCCAAATTGCAATAATACCCGCCGCTGGGCCACCCACATGTGAGCTGAGAGACGAGTGATAAATCTCTGCACATGTCCATTCCATAGCGGCGACTCACAGTGTCCACAGTGATCTCCCTTCCTTCATAATATGTGATGTGGAGATGAGTGGACCAGCTTTTAGTGTAAGAGGCAGTGTAAATGTAGATTTGTACTTGGACATGTTTGTAAATTGTTTCATTAGCGTTCAGATGTTTCAGCAGGAACGATTTTTTTATTTTTAACAACAGGACTTTCCCATTTTCTAAATTAAATAAATCTGATTTTTGTCTCATTTTGATCACATTACTTATAATTTTCATTCACTTTAAAAAAATCTGGTTTAAAAGCTTTCATAATGTTACGTCAATGCAATTTTTAGATTTATTTTCAAACGGCAGCAGAACAACATTGCATGAAAGAATTCCACCACACGAGGACATGTTTTAGCCTCTCAAAATGAATACGGCAGATTGTGTTTTGAAACTAAACCCTCCGATGTGCTCCCATGTAGGAATATACGATAATTAGTTTTGATCATATCATTCCACTCTGGAAGAGCCAAGCAGATGGCTAATCCAGTCCCAGTATCTAATCAGAGCCGTCATTCTAATGACAGTGTAATTTCATAAGAGGCCTTTGTCTCCAAATATTCAGGAGCAGCGCGGTGGAGATTGGACATATTTATCATCAGCGCCGATTGGAAACAGGCCTGAAGACATGACACACTTGCTTCCTGCTTGTCTGTGTCAGAGGAATGGCAGAATGTGGTGAATGTGGTACTGAGTGTGTGTATATGTGTGTGGAAGGAATGACATGTTTAGAGTGTGTGTGGGTGGACAGCAGCTGCAAGGCTCTCACCATGCGCTCCTACACATATGCATACAGGATGAGCAGAGTGAGGTGTGTGTGTGTATGTGTGTGTGTGTGTGTGTGTGTGTGTGTGTGTGTGTGTGCGCGCGTGTGTGTTATTTTAAGTAGGGAGAGCATAGGAGTGCAGTCAAGCTAATAGGCGAGACATTAAAGTAGAATTTACACCTTCAGGTCAGGGCAACAAAACCCTAATCAGCACTCATAATGAAGCTGGTAGCTCAAACGTGTGTGTGTGTGTGTGTGTGTGTGTGTGTGTGTGCCTGTGTAGTCTCACTGTTGCTTTAACCCATTTGATCATCAGTAGCTCTAATCTTATCTTTTTGTTCAAATACAGTGTAAAAAAAGGAACACAAAGAGATTTAATGCCCATAAAATCACATTTGTATGAATTCTACTGCATTGAACCTGTTAACGTAAGATTAATTCACAAAAAAATTTATAGATGCACAAGAACAGGAAGTTCTTTTAGCAACTTCAGGCTCAGTGTCGATCATTAAGTTGCTGTTTCCTGCAAGGTGCATATGGAGTTTGCATAAATACATGCTAAAAATCATTCACCCTTTTGCACACTAGCATACAGGTAGGTTTTAGCTTTGTTTAGCAGGACAGGAAGTGTTTAAGTTATACCTACTGTAGATGAGAATAGTTTTATCAATGAAAGCAGGCAGCAGCTCGTCATAACTCACTAAGGGCAGGCAGCGCCGCAGCTGTTTGCCGTTCATCGTTCTCTGAAGGACGAGAAGAGACAGAGATGTTAGAGCGGAGGCAATGAGGGGAGGTGAAGGGGAAGCAAGAGGAGCAAGTAGAAAGAAGACAGGCACAAAAGACAAAGGTGGGTGACACAAATATATCCAACATGGAAATGCTTTGTCCAGTGGAGAAATACTCTATGCACTACATTATCATTTAAAGTCTTCTGTTTATCAATGTAATCCTAATAGACTGTTTGCACTATAAAAGTCGGGTCAAAGCAAAAAGGCCAAAAGTAAATCTTAAAAAGTGAAAGCAGTCTTATAATATAACATTTAAAATTGTACTTCTGAAACAGCGGTAAAGCCACAGATTACAGAAGCCAGAACCTGATTATTTGCATTTTTTTTGGTTGAAAAATGACTAAAAGAAATTGTATATGAAATGCATTCTTTGGGGAATATTTTCCTAAATTAACTTTTATTGAAATGGTGTATTGACTATATAACTAGTGTATTATTCTTTAATGAAAAGCAACAAATGAAATGAGATTTTTTTATCAGTATTCATTAAATGCGGACTTTGCAATATCACAATTGTCATGAATATCTGGATCAGAATTTGTCTCAGCTTTAACCTGTAGAATTTAGCAGTGTACCTTTGATTGTATGAACTGGTGATTTTGTCCTGGACTGCAGTTGGTTGATTAATTCAGTCTGAATCAATACAAGATCTTCTTTCATGCCCGCCAGTAATCATGTCTCTTTTTTTCCCCTCCTTCTCCATGAAATCAGGTGTCACGTCTCATTTTGGAACGATGCTCTTCAAATACTTCATCACCGGCCCTCTCAGTTTCACTGCAGACGCGAGCTGACCTTAAGGAGTGACCTCACCAATCACAGATCAAAGTGGTCTGGTTTGTGGCTGCTCAGGTTAATCAGGGGACCACCCTGGAGAACCAATCAGGTAAGGTCTTACTTGACTTAAAGGAATCAGGCCTGTTTTTAACAAGCGACTGTGGATGTTTCCTGCAGTGATGCGCTGATGTTTGGAGCTCTTCTGTTTTCTCTGAACATCACAGGGAGTCTGTTCTCGGGGTATTTAATGCCCTGTGATTTATCACTTTGATTTTCAAAAATTTGGGTTTTGATGTAAATAAAGAATAGCAACACGTAGGAAAATAATTAAAGGTAACAAAGAAATATTTCTTGTTTAGATTATGGAGCATTTAAACACAAATCTAGTGTTTGAAATTGAATAGCGTGCATGGTGTGTGTGCATGTGTCCATACATGTGTGTGTGTGTGTTGTAAAATGGAGTGCTTGTATTACTTGCCCCTTTTTGAGGGGAAGTGACATGAGATATTTAAAGACCAAAATTGCCTCACTTAGCCAAACAAACTGGCTCTACTGACACACACACACACACACACACACACACACTCATCCACACATACAAAAGCGCGCGCGCACACACACACACACACACACACACACACACACACACACACACACACACACACACACACACACACACACACACACACACACACACACACACACACACACGCACACACACACGCACACACACGTGAACATGAGGTCTCTAATGGCCAATAAACTCAGGATGTTCATTCCTCTTCTCCGGCTCACAAAAAATGAGCAGTGAAATTGTTGAGAGTAAATGGATTCCACTGTAGCTGTGCCTAATGACCACACACACACACACACACATACACACACACACACACACACACACACACACACACACACACACACACACACACACACACACACACACACACACACACACCACCCACACACAGAGTTTGGGGGTCAGTGAAGGCTGAAGCAGATAGGATGTACATAACAACCTGAACATGGCTTTTATAAGCCCTCGCTCAACGGTCCAGAGAACCCGGGCCTGCATGTAAAATACTGACTTTAAAGAACCGCAGATCAAGAACTTTCTTTCTGCTTGATCTCAACTGAAGAGATACATATGACCACTACAGATTTATATCTTTATATACAGTATATATAGATATGCAGATAAAGTGATTTTTAAACAGGAATATATTGGTGAAATCTTTAAGACAAGATCATTGCACAGAGGTCTTGTAACGTTATATCTGTCTAACATGCAACGAATGTCTTAAGCACATTAGTCCTAAGAGAAATTCAGAAAAATACATCCGACTGCATCAAGGGGATTTGTGTCATGGAAGATTGGATAGGTCATACCTCTGACATCATCCCTTTGAGGTCTGTACATAATTAACCACATTAATCTGAATCACAGGTAGGACACAGACACAGCTTTGTTTTATAGACCCGTTCCTTCTTTGTATCCATGCCCTTATTCACTGTCACAGCAGAGCTGGTGGATTCACCTTCCCTTCAAAGGTCCATTTTTACTCTAATCCTGTGACAGTTTTCCAGAAAGCTGTGATTTTACAGGAAATGACACACACTTGCACAGTGCAGTGCCTGTGTGTGTGTGTGTGTGTGTGTGTGTGTGTGTGTGTGTGTGTGTATGTGTATGTGTGTGTGTGTGTGTGTGTGTGTGTGTGTGTGTGTGTGTGTGTGTGTGTGTGTGTGTGTGTGTGTGTGAGAGACAGAGAGAGAGATTAACCTGCCACCACATCAACATCTTCTTAAATACACGCACACACATGCACGGGCGCGCGCATATCTGATATCATGTCAAAATATTAGATGGAAGAAGTTAAACACCAAACAACACTGAAATGACAGCAAACCATCCCGTAGCTGATCAATAAAATAATTGATGAGTCTTTCTCAGCACAAGTCAACCTTCAAGTAGATTATCGGATCGTCTCTAGATTCTCAAAGGTCAGCAGTTTGATGGTTTTCTTTGTAATAGAATAAGATGTACTTTATTATTATAATTAACATTTAACCTAATAACCTGCAGATTAATTTTAATTTATAGTCTGTACGTTGAGTATAAAATATATGCACTAGTAATGTATTTTTTGTGTGTTTATGTGGATGTTAGAAAAATACCCAAAATTATTTTTGTAGAAAACATTCCACATTGCTCAACAACAGTTAAGCATTTATGTCTGTATATACAAATTTGTAGTTTGTCTTTGAACAACATCATGATTATTAAAGATTTCATCCATACGTCTATTTTCTTGCAGCCGCTTATCTGCCTCGGGGGTCACAGATATTATTAAAGTTTTAATAATAGGATACTGTTTGTCCGCAGTGATTCATATTCTGACAAAGGAGAGGAAATAGTTATTTTAAATCAACTTGAATAAATTTGATAAATCCTGTTGTGATAAGAAATAAGAAGAAACACCCAAATGTCAAAATACAAAAATGATTTTAAAAATAAAAATAATTCCATCAACATTTGGAGCTATCTATGTATCAGATATGTTTCCTGTTTAAGGGACATTTTAGCGGACTCAGCAAAACCTCTGCTTTGAGCCCTTCTGATGTTTTAAAAGATGCACACTTTGTGTGAATTAAACAGATTTTGCAGATAACTCTGCAAACTCAACCTGCGTACCTCAGCAGATTCTAAAGCCCTTTATCTCATGTGATCATTTTAGGTAATTGAATAGATTCCCAGAGCTCTGTGTGGTATCACAAGAAGCTTGACTTTGGTCAGAGGAGAGCTTTTAAGAAACCAGTGAACATACATCAGAGGCCCGGCGGTCGATAGTAATGTAATTGACATTTACATTTACCTGCCTCTCACCTTTCCTGTTGGGATCCGTCCACAATCTAAACCCACTTGTCAAACTACCCTTCCAGTTTGTTTTCATAAATATACTGTGTCTCTTTTTTCTCATTTCTCACCTCTTTGACCCTGTCTTAGAAATGAAATATTTGGTGTTTCAGTACGGGGGTTGGAGTGGCGTGTACGTGCGGTCGGAAAAAAGGGGTCTGAGTTTTCGTCAGACGTGCGGCGCAGACAGACAGAGTGAAGGAAAGGCTTTTTGAAAGCACAGTCCAAGAGCAACAAAAAACACTCCCTCTTGACCGTGTGGTCAAACATGAGTGTAGAGGGAGAGGCGGCATCTGGCGTGTCGCCCGGAGAGAAGGGGGGAGCAAAACCAGCGTGTGCGCCCTCCTCGGCCTGCAATGTGCCTGCTCTGCTGCCAGCTGCAGGCCGTGAGTATATGGTGGGAGGAAAGAGAAAGACAGACAGACATACAAAAAAAAAAGGCAAACAGCAAGAAAGACAGGCAGATGGGGAGACAGAGCTGTGCATGAAAGCACCAGGAACGAGGGGACACTGAGAAGCGCACAGGCATATCATGAACAAGGTCAGAAAGACGCTGCTTGGAAGAACAGGAAACGATACAGGATATATCCTCTCTTTGCACTCTCTGAGGCCTATCCTGTAATTGACAGTGCTGCAGAGGGAAGTTGACATTGCTGAAGGATATATTTCACCCTTTTGTGTTTTTCACAAAAACACAGAATCAATGCGTTCTGTCCAGATCAGGGGACCGGGCCCTTGACCCCTTAATATCCCCTCCAAAGCAGACAGCAGGGTTTTATTAGAGCTATTTTTTCCAAACAAGGCTGTGATATGCATTCGACCAAGGATGTGAAATGCATTTCCTGCTTTATATATTTGCTGTGATATTTTTCAGCACAATTTGAAACCAACCTGCAACGACACACACAAAGGTCCCAAAGGTGGAGTGCTCATATGTACAGTTCTTTGGCAGGATGTGTGTATTTCCAGGGCGAAACAGATGCATCAAACCTGATACATCATTTAACAATGTGAGGTATGGACTGCCAAAAGCTTAAAGGTGAATTAAAAGCTCCTGTAGTTTGATTCAGGCTCCACTATAAAACACAAACACACACGTTGCATGCTAGTTTATGTATTTCCGTACACAGGTAGGTTTACACACTGGTGTTTGCAGTCACACAGGTTACACAATACAAGGTAATATAATAGTGTTAGTGTAAAGTGAGACTTTCCTGTAATCAAAAGAAACAGTGTGATACAATAAAGGCTTGTAGAAATGGTCTGTGACCTGAAGGATGGATCTCTGTGTCGAAATTAGGAAGAGCCTAATCTGCGTGTCCAGCACAAAAATAAAGATGGTACAGCACACAAGCAGGGAAGGGGCCAGTTGTACAATCCCAATGACAATGAGTTGGGATCTCATTTTCTACTTTTCCTGTCTCCGCTTGTCTTTTGTCTTCTCCTCTATCCAGACGCTGCACATTGCAATGCATTTGTGAGTCTCCTGGGCGACATCCATCAGTCAAACGGACAGGAGCGGCGCTACAGCGAAAGGAGCGCAGGGCATATTGCCTTTCCAGCATCCTCAGAAAGCAGCAGTCTGGAATCAATCTGATCTTGCACTACTGACTCAAAACGCACACAAACATGCACATCTTAATCTTTAACCCTGGAGAGACTGGGTCACGCTATTTTTCATCCTTGTAAGTTTATGCGTTGTAGTGTTGTATCAGGTCTGGGATATGGTTCTCCGCTACTTCACCTGCTGCTGAAGCTCTTTACCAGACCGCTGGGAGTTAACTGCTGCCATAAATAGTCAGAGGAGTGTGTGCAGCTATCTGCAGGGCAGCGCAGGCCAAAGATATATCTGACAGGAAAAGAGCAAATCTCCTGTTCATGCTAGCTGCTGCAAAAAGTCACGTTTCAGCACTTTACCCTTCAGATCAGTGACATTAAAAAAAAAAGAAATCCAAGAAGAGAAAGTATGCAAGGTGTCTGTGGCGCACTGGATTAGAGTTGAAGGTATGGTCTCTAAAACAAAATAAAATTTTAGCTCCAAAATTTTGTTTTCAGGATCACCTGACTTTGCCTGTTTGTTTGTTGTCCGATTTAAAATGATTTTTTAATTGCAGTGGCATTGATGAAGGAAAACACATAAGTGCTTTCTAACATAGTTTGTGAGCCCACAAAGTTTTATTTAACTTTAACCTTAATCACTCTGACAAAATTTATTTATGATCTGGGATGCAGTGTGTGTTAAGGGCAGTTGAACATGCAAAAAATGGGATGGAGGTCTACTTCATACAAACACTGAATTTCCCATGTTTTTCTCAAATTCTTTTCAGAATATTCAGTCCTCCTTTGTAAATACCATATATGGCTTTTAAAAAATTTTCTCAGCTAGAATCATCATCACATGGTGTTAAAGGCATTTTAAATGTTTTATTTTTAATTTTCTAAATCTAGGAGCCAAGTGTCAGCCTAGAAAGTATAATTTACTGTTGAAGTTGCCTGTAGGATCAACACTGGGTGTCATTAAAAATAAAATCTATCTGGATTTCAGGATCAAACAGGTAGTTTGTTTTTAATCAAGATTTATTAAAGTTATCTGTTTTGTGCATATTTTTAATCTTGCATGTCTACCATTCAAAAGCTGTCCCTCAGATTTTAATTCACATAACGGCTGCAATCATTGCTGATGACTATTAAATCACAGGGGACAGTTTTTGTTAAATCACAGATTCATCTGCATAAAGAGAAATTATTTAAGGCTAAAACCAGTTGATAGACTGATCTATTAAACAACTGGTTTGAATTTGAGGGTCCCAACAGTCCAATACATGAACAGACAGTGTATTGTTCCTCTCGGCCCTTGCCTGCTTAATTAAAGGTTAATTGTGTAGAATAAGTACACACCTCCTCCGAATGTCTGGATTTCTCCACGCAGAGCCCAGGTTGTGTGTTGGGTGGCGAGGATATCTGGAATTTATCAACTTGTTCAGGAAATGAGAGCCTAGCTCAGTGCATGAACAGGTACAAAACCAACATATGTGAGTGTGTGTCATGTGTGTTCACACATAATGTGCACCTTGACACACACACCTAGTTCCACACACACACACACGCACGCACACAAAGAAAACTTTGGCACTCCGTCATTTTTAATCAAGAATATTATCCCGCATCCCATCTGGGTTTTCTGACTTGGTGGGCTCCTGCGTGCACACAACAACACATATGAACACACAGATAAACACACACACACATGCATATGCAAACACAGATAGACAATCTGTGGGGTTTTTGAAGCTGAGACCACCAACCGTACGCTGGGAGTTTGGCTGTAGTCATCACAAAGAGCAGATGGTCCTGCTCTTCTATTCAACAGTGGTAGGCATTATAGGAGGCACACACACACACGCATGCACGCACACACAGACACACACACACACACAGACACACACGCATTCTCCTCAGCTGAGACGTTTTGACCGGCTGCTCACCAATAGGATGCTGTTGTTAATGTAACTTCTGTCACTATTTTTTTTAATGCACACAAGTTATCACACAGAATTAAACATCTAAAAAATTTAAATCCCATCCCGACAAATCCTGATTAGTTGCACAAAAGCAGTGCAGTTAGCATTTAAGGGATGAAAATGTAAGAAAAGCCTCGGTGTATTAATTTAAATTATTTAACTCAGTCATTTCTTGAACTAGTAGAAGTTGATTCTGTCAGGCAATTCCTTGTTCATTCAGATCGCGCATGTGTGTGTGTGTGTGTGTGTGCGTGTGTGTACATGTACATGAATGTACGAGGACAAAGGTCAATAAGATAACATTTGGTGGACCACCTGCTAGGAAGCTCAATTTGCGAAATGCAAGGTCTTATCCAACCCAACTGCGTGTGTGTGTGTGTTGGGGGGGTGATTTATCATTTACCTGAACAACTGAGGTGCAAAAGCATTTGATTACTGATAACATTATTGGATGAAAGTGTGTGAAAACTTACAAGTGGGGAGTTTCAGTGCAAGGAGATCATTCAGACATGTGAACACACATCAAAAGATAATCAATCCCTCCCTTCAGAGCTCGGTTACATTGCCATACATCCAAACTTTATAACACCGATGACCACTTTATAAAATCTATCTCTATCTGAGCTATCTGTCATTCTTAAAGCTGACCCTGTGATGGGATTATTATACAGAACACTAAAACACAACTTAAAATTATTTTACCACAGCGTTAGAATCATTTTCATTAGAGGCAGATATTAATGTGATAACACTTATGATTACATTCTATTTATATGTGTGTATTTGTGTGGATTTTCTACAGCCGTATGTACACAGCAGCAGATGAGATGGCACAGTACCCCTGGGAATCAATGGGGGCAGTGTAGCTTTAACAAGCACAACAAATAAATGTGTACACAGCTTGATGTATGGAATGGTTCCACTGAACACCAACTTCTTCACTCTTACAGCTCTTCATTCACTGGGAACATCTTTAATATTGTCTCTTATTTTTGCAAGTTCTTTTATAGTATGAAATGTATGACTCTTCACTGCCACCCAATAAATGACCCAACTGCAGGATGCATGGACGTTTACAGGTGTTGATGGATTCATCATATGAAAGAAATCTGTTGAATATATTGTTGTGTAATTGGGCATATAATATATTAAATAAACACAAGTTTAGTCAACCATATGATTAACGATAGACTGAGTATGATTTTAATTTGTTTGTTTAGCCATGAATTTGCACAAGGGTGTGCATATAATTGGGTGTGATTGTGTGCATACGCATGATCGTGTCTGCAAGTGGGCGTGTGTGTATTTGTGTGTGTGTGTGTGTGTGTGTGTGTGTGTGTATGTGTGTACTTGTGTGTGTGCCAGTATCCCAAAGGAGTTTTAATTGTCTGAGACAAAGGAGGATTTAATTTTTTCTCCCCAGTATATCTATTTTCGCTCCTTCAGTGTCATTCTCTCTCTTTTTTCTTTCTCTCTCTCTCTCTCTCTCTCGCTCTCTCTCTCTCTCTCTCTCTCTCTCTTCTCTCTCTCTCTCTCTCTCTCTCTCTCTCTCTCTCTCTCTTTCTGTTTTTTACTGTTCTGTCTTCCATGAAACAATAAAATCCTCTGGCCTCTAAGTTATGGAGTGCTTTTGAAGTGGCTGGAGAAGCCAGTAAATTTAGTAGGCACCTTTGGGAGCTGGTTCAATGGTGCAGAGGCTGCACCTATATTTCATGTGTGCACGTGCACGTGCACGTTCCAGAATGTCTGGGTTTGCTCGAACGTGCAAGCATCCTCGTTGTGCTTCTGTTTCGGTGTGTGACACTAGTGGGTTTAGATTTGGCGTGCACACACACAGGCATGTGTACGTGTGTGTAAATGCATGTGTCCCTATTCCATAGTTTTGCTGATTTGTGGCGGTCGACTTCAAGTTTCCCAGGTTGCTGTAAATCTGGCTAGACAAACTGCATTAGAGACAGACACGCATGTTCACATGAATGCTTGTGTTTGTGTATGATTTTTGAACGAACTTGCATAAAGCCTGACTTTTGTCAATATTTGCGAAATGGGTAGTCTCTGACTATATCTGCCATTTTTTATGACATATATTTGGTGCTTGGAGGCCTTACTGGGTGGCTTTTTGTTTTATTATTTGCTTATTCTACGTGTGGTGGAGGATCTACAGTATCTGCCTGCTTTTGCATGAAGAAGACTGACAGCAATGCGAGGAAAGCTGTTTACAGATTTATTTTAAATCAACAGTTTGTGTTGCCACCAATTTTATAACACATCAAACAATTAGCAAACTTATGGTCACAAATTGTGCTTCTTTTGACGTGAGCTCAACTCAGTCTGACTGGACTCTGTCCCATTTTAGAATGGTGACTCGATCCTTTTTTTTTTTTTAACACCATCCCTCCACAACCCCACATGGCAAAGTCACACAGGAGTCATAGCACCAGCTTCCACTCCACTCAACTGTTGCCCTAAAATCCAAAACAGTACACTGATCTTTAGACATGACACACTGACAGTAACTAGACTTCTTATCGTGACCACAGTTGAAAATGTTAAGTGGCTAATACACCAGGTGAAGGTCTTCCAGGAAGTCCAGTCAACAACAACACAAAAGTTAAGCAACCCAGTGTCGTTTAGTGGCGCAAGATCAAGTCAGTTCTCAGATCGTGTCTAAAATATTTCGCAGTCTGCGACCACAAAACACGCAGCGCACACTGCAACTAGCAAAATAGGATTTCAACTACATGGTTGCTGAGATAATCTTATCCAAACTACCACCCAAACTCATTTCACTAAATCTAGCTCCACAATATACCTCCTAAAATGCACAACCCCTAATAGAGGCCCCGTTCATCCACCTATGGCCCTGAGTCTTTAGTCTCACCTCCTCTGTAAATTACCAAGAGATAGAGTTGCAGTATGTCCTATATGAATGAAACCGTTATGTATTTTGTAAATATTTCCATCTCCATCTCATCTTTCTGCTCATCTGCTAATTGACCTGCTGTTATTTCACATAGAATACCAAGCAAATAAAGATCGACAAAAGAGGCAGAAATGTGAGAACAGTAAATAATGAAAGATGGAGACACAGATACGACATGTAGCGGGAGGAGATAAATAGATTTTTAAGTCTTTCTTCTCCTTCCTCCCTCATTTATCTCTCTCTTTTTCTTTTCCCCCCACTCTCTGTTTTCCTAGACACCTGTGCAGGTCTAGTGTTTCAACCGAGTCCCTGAAAAATAAATGTGGAGCTCCAATCTCTTAATCCACTCGGCTCCACGCAGCCACATCACATGACACCGCCACAGCAGTCCTGATGCCCAGACAACACTGGAGAGAGAGATTGTTTTGTCTGTCTGTCCGTCTCTCTCTTTCTCTCTTTCTCTGTGTGTGCGTCCTTGAGGACGAGTGAGACAAAAAAAGCAACGGGGGAATTGAATCGTGGTAAAAACTGGGGATACTTTATACTAGTTGTTCTATCCAGAATACATGTGTGTCTGGTAAAAAGGAGGAAGACTTCTTTTCTTCTTTCTAAATCAAGGTCCATGGTCCACATCTCGTGTGTGTGTGTGTGTGTGTGTGTGTGTGTGTGTGTGTGTGTGTGTGTGTGTGTGTGTGTGTGTGTGTGTGTTTTGGGATGATACCCTATCCACAGCAATCAGTCTGACCTCCACTCTGGAGTGAACCGCTCTCAATGATTAATGGATCTGCCTCCGTGCTTGGTCGCCAAGGCAACCCGAAACCCGATAGCCCTTAGGAATTCGCTAGCTTGCCCTTAAATGTTAGTTAGGCTCTGTGCATGCGTGTGCATGTGTGTGTCTGTGTGTGTGTGTCTGTGTCTGTTGCTATGCTGTGGGTGGGGGACAGAGAGAGGCTAAATGTGACTCTTTGGAAAGTTGCAACTGGTTGTGGTGAAGGTGGGAGAAAAGCAACATGAGATGCAGTCAATAACACAGGATGAAAAGAATTCAACACAAAGTTGTATTCAACCCTCATTAGGGTTATTGGTAAAATATACTATATCAGCTGTTTGCAATGTCCACATCACACACGTACACCTCAAATAGCAATAATAGAATCCATACAAAATTAATAGTTGCTGTAGACTCAGAAACAGCCACTGGAAGACACAGATGTGTTGCATCTCCCATGAAACAAAACTGTGAGGTTTTGAGCCTCGAAATCAGCCAGATGTCTGGAGGAGGAAGATGTAGGAAACACAAGAACACCCCATACCCACACTGAAACATGGTGGGAGCTGGGTGATGCTCTGAGGCTGCTTTCCTTCTTCTGACACTGGAAACATGCCGATTTTAGAGGGCAAGATGGATATGAGAATTCCGACTAGAAAGTATCTTGGCATCTTGGAGGAATCTGAAGCTTGGGCATCATTGAGCATTACTACAGGACAAGCTTTACTGAAAGTCCAACAAGGTTTGGTTACAGAGGTCATCCTGGATCATTCTAGACAGTCGCCTGACATCAATCCCACAGACAACCTCTGCAGGGATTTGAAGAAGGAAGTTGCAGCACATAAACCCAGGAATATTACAGAATTGGAGGCCTTTCCTCACAAGGAACGACTGCCAGACGCTGATGACTGACTGCATCATGTATGCAGCAGAACAAGGCTGTCTGCAAAGAGCACTAAGTGTCTGTGAGGGTCAATAAGGTGTTGCATAATTTCAACGTTGGGCTGTAGTATTAGCAGAAGTAGTGTCCTATTCCATAAACTTACAGTGGGTGTTGAATATTTCTGCTTCCACTTACTTCTTAATTATTATCAAGCATTTAAGTGTCTGCCATGCCAGCCTAACCACATGTTTCCAAGGAATGAATCCAGCGTTTTCCTTGCCGTCTCAGTAGAATCTGAGGTGCTTGGAATATTTTAAATTAAGAAAATGTAAGTCCATGTTATTAAAAGGGATTTGTGGTTTATTCACTGTTATCTACCTGCTGTGAATTTGTCCTAAGTGACTTTTTCTGTGTGCATTGTTACCCTCTGATCAAGTTCCTGTGTATAGAAGTCTGTGTGAGACCCACTGATGAGTAAATCCATGTTAACAAGGTGGCAGCTCTTAAGCTGAAGTGCTGCAGCCCCGGTTTGTGGACTGTACTTGACAGACCAACTTAACACTACAAGCTTATTTTCAAAGGGTCACTTAACACTTTATTGATCTGGAGACCACAGGGGCTCATTAGACGATGGCTAATGGTCGGCATGGCAAACATGTAGCTCAGCGTGGACCATTAAATCCATTGGAGTAACGCAATAGAAATAAAGATATTTTACTTTTTAACTCCTTCTAGCATTGAAACCAAGATGTGCACCTAAATCAGATCAGCTGCTGTTATGGTAAAATGATTATTATTCAGAAAATCTAAAGGTTTTATTAGAAATATTAGTGTAAAGATCTAATATCAGAAGTTGCTTGAGCTCTCTGCTTCTTGTTTCAGGGGGCAAATGCTGACTGAAATTGCAGAAAGGGCTTCATAAGATGTTCTGATTGTTGAGGCTTTAGTGACAACAGTGCTGGTGGGGATATGAGTGCTTTCTAGTGGCCTCTTAGAACTTTGGAAAAAACTGAACTACTTCTCTAGAAAATTTGATGAAACGTAATACGTGCCCACAGTTTGTCTAAGGAATTTACATTTTAGCACAGAGGAAGAATCTTTTGGAACATGTGTACACGTTCAAAAAGTTTTGGTGTATGTCTAGTTCCCAAAGACATTGGGATTTTTTCATTAAAAAAACGAAAATAAAAAAAATAATAAAAACAACAAACTAACTAAAAGCTCTTTGGATTTGGATTTCTTAGTTCAGGAACAAAAACTATCAAAAGTTCAAAACATCTGTCTGTTTAGTGTTTTTACTGACAGATAGTGATCAGACAATGGTGGGTTATGTGTTTAAATATACAAATGTGTGTTAGTATGTATGTCACCGTCTGAGTCTGTGTGTGTAGGTGCTGAGTGACAGATGCAGCGGGGATATCTGTGACAGTGTGTCAGGCATGTAAACCCAGCCTGACCCGGGCTGCTATGGTTCTCCAGATCCCTCGGGACACACACACACACACACACACACACACACACACACACACAAACACACACACACACACACACACACACACACACACACACACACACACACACACACACACACACACACACACACACACACACACACACACACACACACACACACACACACACAAGCGCTCTTGTTTCTTCATTTCTGGTGACGTTTCCTGCTTTCTCACACTCATTGAGGATGTTTGACCTGCTGCTGTTTGCTGCTGCTAACGTAACTTCTGTTCACATTTTTTCTTCAACACACAAAACACTGTCTGGAAGTATTTTCTCACACCGGTGCCATAATAAAATTTTCTCTTCTGTATGCATATATTTAATTGGCTATGATTATAAGCAGGGTGTGACTGAGTCGCTTCCTGAATGGCAAATACTGAAATGGACAGAACAGAGAGGATGACACATTGTCTGACAGACATATCGTGTGGTTGATTATTTATTAGTCTTTAATTGTTGTTTGCTTCACCCACACAGGGAGGCTCAATTGTTTTAATGATTATTTGGCCAAATATGTACAGTAAACCATATCCTGATAGCACAATAACAGCAAATAAAACAAGAACCAAGGCAGTCACACACTGCAACATCCCGCGACACCTCAATTCAAAACTTTACTCTGACGTACTTGCATAGGTCAAAGATCAAAGCTAGTGCTCTGAGCTACTGGCATCGATCAAAGCACTAGCTTTGATCTATGGTCTCACACTGGCCTCCTCCCTCGTCTTTCTATCTTACCCCAGTTCCTGAGTGTACAAAGTTGAAATTAGACCCAGACCTAGTTTTCTCAAGGTCACCATCTAATTTTCATCCCCTTTGCTGCCCGAGTAATGTGCTTTTTGTTTAATCTTTCTATCTGCAACGGTTGCAAAGATATTTGGTGGACTAACGGATGAACAAAAGGACGGACGGACGAACACACAAACAATTACAATACATCCCCTTCGCGGGATGTAAACAGGAACCAGCAGGTCTGAGATCTTGGCTTTGGTCACAATAATCTGCTGTTCTTCATAATAACCGATCCTGTGTATTTCTAAGTGATATTTAATGGTAAGAAAGCCTGTAGACAATTATTTTAATATTCCATGCCAAAGTAAAAGTTTTGTTTAAATACCAAAGACATTCTAACTACATTAAGAGGTCAGTAGGAAGAAGTAGGAAACTTATATCACTAAGACAGTAAGACAGTGAGACAGTAAAGTCAATATTGACAGCGTGCGGGAAAATAAAAGAATAAAAAAATAGAGGTAAAAGTTCAAGTGGAACTACTTTACTGTATTTCCAACCGAGGCAAAAAAAAAAGCAGTTTGTTGAATCATAAAGGAACATCTGAGAAGTTCTTTCATATGAAATAAGGACACATCTGTGTCTCAACAATCTGAGCCCAGAACGCTAAATGAATGGTTTGCAGTGCGTCATGTGTATGTTTTAACATGACATGGGTTTTTTTTTGTGTGAAATTGAAGTGAAGCTTTAGGCCATCTTAGTGAAAACTGATACTACCTGTATGAGTGTGTAGCCGTGGGTAACAACCTTGCAGAGAAACGCAATAAACAGTTTAGTCGACCTTGGAGAAAGAGAGAATAACTTGTGTTCATACCCGTGTGGTTGAAAATCAGACAAAAAGAAAGACAACATGAAATTCAGGTTTCGCTGTTGTGGCTCAGCTCAGGGGGCTTGACAGTTAGCCATGAGCGTAATGATGATGGGACCTGTCATTTGTTGATGAATGGAATGAAATTAGTTGAGAGTTCAACTTGTTTGTCCACCTTCTTTCACACCGTGGCTTTGTGAGCATTTGAAATTATTCATGTATCTTAATGAAAAACACACACATATATAGGAGTTTCATATCTCTGGTACAGCTTTAAATAAAAATTGTTCAATTGTATAGACAATCTGCCCTCTATACACCATTTTTGCAAGAATGGTGTATTTGCATTTAAGCATGAACCTTTAAATATATGGTGAATCATGGGTTAATACATCTGCACATGTGTGTGCGTGCATGTGTGTCTGATGGGAAGCCTGACAAAATGAAAGGCGGCAAGCGAGGCAGGGTTCAGTACGGGCCAGACCTCTAGCCCTAATCAGGTTACATGATTAATGAGGGGGGGAAATGGGCTCATGTTGTATTAAGAAAATGTGTGTTTGAACCCAAAGCGGTGGGTATCAGCAGCCTAATGCATCAGCCATCGACTGGACACCTGAGATCCACGGTCTGCTGCGCTGCCTGCCCGGTCCCAAAAGAGAGACGCTGCATCGATTCTCCCTCTCGCTTAGCAGACTTTATTCCTGTTTCCCAGTTCCACTTTTTCCGTTGTTCTTATTTCGTCCTTCAGTGATTCCATGTTTCCTGCAGTTCTCTCACACCTCCTTTGTTTTATTTAATTGCCCCCCCATTCCTGCCTTACTTTTCACTCAGATCATTTTCAGATCCTTAATCTGTCTTTCTCCTCTTTCCTTACTTTTCTTCACTGCCGCCTAAGTGGGATTTACACATGCTGTACAAAAGCATCAGTGTTTTCTGCATTTGTTTTTTATGATGTTGCAGTTGTTGTTGTTTTTTTGTTCTTGATTTTGTTTTACTTCTTTGTGATTTCAGGTACATTTCTGGCGCTTGAGCAATCACCAACATTCAACCACTGAAACACAAATAATGAAAACTCTTTCAATCGTAAGGACTCGGCAGTGCTGATATCTATAATGTACCCTTCGTGTCCATTAGTGAAGTGTGTAAACCACCTCTCTCTTACCTGATGTTCACAACCAAAACAAAAACTTCAGCTATGAAGCTTTACTTTGAGCGAAGGTAACAGTTGTATCACAACTGGTGGTGAATTTGACAAACGCAACAGCCTCTGACTGTATCTTGACACTCCCTGGGGAGGTGAGTTGTTATGTGCACAGTAGCTGCAGCATGTGGAGGAGCTGAGGAGCGATTACACTCTGGATTCGAACACAAACACAGTAAAACCAGAGCTCTATTTTTTCCCCCTTAAGCAACAATCAGTTTTCTATCTATCTAATCTAACAGCGGTCAAGGTGGTTCACTAAATTGCAGCGTTTCATTAAGATGATTGGGTTGACTCCAGACTCTGATAGCGCCTCTAAGCAAAAGGTCAAAAAGTCAAGGGCCCACACCGGTAAAGACTTTTCTTTTGGCAGCATCAGGTGTTTTTCCTCACTATTAAAAACAACAGTGTTTATAAACAGTCAAGAAATATGGATTATGGATACGGATTAAAGTCAGGATACAAAAGATGCTGTGGCATGGACAACGGTGAATTTTTTTCCTCCTTGTGGTGTCATTTTCTCTGCGTTTACTCCCATGTGAATAAGCCAGATTTATGAATAATCAGAGCACATTCTGTGTTTGCTCTCCTCAACTGAACCATCATCTCCAATGAGATAGTTTACTCTGAAAAGTTCAGTGACTGACTCTAACAAAGGAGAAGTATGAGGCGTTCATTAAAACAAAATAACCCCCGGCTCAGAGAATCAAAGCAATAAAGCAGACTGGATAAATAAATAAATGAATGAAATGAAGATCATGGAATCAAGTCAGAGAAATGGTGAGGAGACCACAAGAAACCCTTGAGATATGGAAACAAACCTGCAATATGTAGACAAACAATTAGTGTGCAAAATCATCAGTAAAGATGATTCATTGTTGCAGCGGTGCAGTCCAACGCACACAGAGACTCTACTATGGGTTCTGCAAAGACAGCAAGGAAAATATCTGGGTTTTGAAAGTATTACCAGTCATATTTTCATATTTCTTTCCCCCGCTGTTATAATTTTCTCCCCTGTCAAACAAATCAAAACGCTAAGACCAAATGGAGGCAGAGGGAGCGGCTCAGATTTTCCACTGTCAGGTTCACAAACGTGGTGCTTTTACAAACAGGCTCTGTGTGAGGAGACGACCTGCATGTGTGTGTGTGTGTGTGTGTGTGTGTGCATGTGTGTGCGCGTGTGCGTGCGCGTGTGTGTTTCAGATCAGTAACACAGTATACTCCATTCAGTTTGAGATCACTTGCATGCTAAAGAACTTTTTTAAAATATGAAATTAATACATTAAATATTTAAATTTTGAGAACCATTCTCAGGTTTAAATTACAATAAATGCCGTTTGAAAATTCTGCCAACATCAAAGGAATCGTCAGATGGAACATTTCCAGCGCTATTGTATACTGTGGAATGACAATACAGACTTAATGCTGTGTAATGCTGGGTGAGTGTTTGCATGATGTGGTGGACATGTAACTTAGACTGACAAGAGATTGTGTCTGGGTGGCAGATGTTGAACTAATTAAGTTTTTATCTTCAGCAGACTTTTTCAATTTCAGAGGATGTTTTCATTCATGAAAGAGAGAGTGATATGTTCAGATTTAGACAATTATATTTAAACCATTGAAGGTTGCCATCTATGTTATAAAAAGACTAAATAAATTCTCGACATCGTACTGACACGTTGCCACATCCACCACACCAAACTGAAACTAAATACATCATGGCGAAAAAACTGCAGCAATGAGGCAAGAGAGTATTTCATCTTCCAAACAGGATGGCCAGACGATCCTCTGCCTTCTGGTTACATTTCCCCTCTGAGCACCATCCGTCATCGAAGGGTCAGGGGTTGGGAGATTCATCAAAACAGTTTGTGCAGAGTGAGGTACACAAAGGAGCCTCTCAGGATTAGAGATGGCCTGCTGTGTTTATGGCTGTCTACATTAAGGCCTATCCCATCATCACCCTGGCCTGCTTGGTGTGAACTCATCAACCATTCCAATGGGCTGACATGGCAGAGCGTCTCATATGCAGCTCTATCATTGCACTCCATTCCTCTTCAGCTCCACAAGAAAAAAAGTCATCAAGATGTATTTTAATGACTTTTTTTCCCCTTTTGGATTGTATGTATTTTTAAGGTTTGAACACCTTAAAATGAAGTTGAACAGATTTGATAAACCAGGACATCATGTGGATCACTTAAAATTTTTAAATATTTACAAGTTTGCACAAACTGAAAGCAGCGGAACATTTGCACTTTTATCGAGCCAATAAAAGGTGGCACCTTTTTTAGACTGTGAAGTTATGAAGAAGAACCTTGCAAAAAAAAAAAAAAATACAGACATGTTTTGTCTTTGTCTAAAATATTTCAAACCTTTTACTGGTACTGTCCCAATAGAAATTGTTCAGGCATTAGACATTTATGTCGCAGTACATCATTCTCCATTGTCTGGGGCTGAAACAATGGAAAAGCAGAAGCAAATTAAGAAATTCCACATCACATCATTTGAGCTTCCTGCGGTGTATTTCCTGTGTTGTCGTCAAACTTAATGCAGCAGTGTCTTCATATTTTGGCCTGGATATCTAGTCACATGGTACTCATCCACATACTAGGGTTGATGCCTATTGTGTTTGACAGGAGTTGATTGCTAGACAGCTGGTGTAGAAGAGGAACTTGCCCCGAGCATCTGAGTGTCCTGTTTAGCACATTATGTTGATTTTCATATTTTCTCTAATAAGATGTCTGTCTGGGCTTGTGCAGCAAAAGTCTAGAGCGGGAGTTACCAAAAGTATCTCCAGGAAGCAGTTTTGCCAAGATAAAGTTGGATTCACATGCTGTTCTGCAGGGAAAAATATTGCACTGGCAAAATGGAGTCCATATATCTCTCTGTGTTTCTGCGTTTCAGTGTTAACGGTTGTGAGGGCTCCATTAGCTGATGTTTGGACACCTATAGGGGCTTGGGACTCAACGAGGAGGGCTGGCAACGAGGCGCTTTGGTAAATCGAGAGATTGTCCAAACAGTGGGACACTAGCTAATAAAAACAAGCTCCCCTTTCACTGCATTAGCGCTGCATTAGCGCAGAGCATGCGGAGGATGATTACCCAGGGGTCTGACTGATGCACAGTCCAAGGCTGTTAAAGGGATCTTCTGTAAATTATTAGTGATTTATTACAGGCTGTATTTATTACATTAGTTATTGGAGTGTTTCCTTGTTTGAGAAAGGCGAGGAGGGGTTGGGAATGTCTCAGACTGAGACATTTGTTGGAATGGAAATTCAAAAATGAAAATAGTATAAGAAAACTATCATATAAGGCAGATAATGTTAATATATTTAGCAGAAGTTTAATTTATCTAATTTTTACCTATCAGATTAAGTTGGGCACAAAATGATATGGTTGTACTATTTGTTAGAATAAATTTCTTATAATAAAGTCATAATTGAAAACTTTCAGTGCTTGTAGTGCTTGCAAATGAAAAATAAGGTTATCTCTGTAGGTTTTTAATGTTCACCTAATATTTCATACAAGTGGATTTAAAATTTTTGCACACTTGTAGAAACTGGTACTAGTATGAGAAAGTAGTTTAATCTGTTTTTTAGAAATGATAACAAAAGATGCATATATATCTGTAATGTGCTGGGGCATAATGTATGCATAGTATTTTTTTAAATCCTTCAAATTCACTTAGTAGGAATGCGAAGAAAGAAAATCTGCAACAGCAAGTGAAGAACTAATAATTAAGACGCAGCATGTTTTACAGTTGGCTGACTTTTCAAAGTGAACGGTGCCGGTGTGCAGGGCCAGAGAATACAGTAAGCACTGTACTCTGCCGCTGTACAGCAGCCTCTCTCAGGGTGTGTGTACCAGTCATGGGCATAAACTTCAATTTCTGGCCATGACATTTATTAACTCCTACAAATGCGACAGCGGCTGCGATTTTATTTTATTTTTCAAAGCATGGAAAATGAAATCATCTCATTTCCTTTACATAACCTTGTTTTTTTTGTGCAGTTTCTTGGGGTGAATTAAGGGAAATGTTTCAATGCATTAAATCATTTATTTACACAGTAAACTGCCTCCTTTTCCACCGGTGACCAACACAGCGTGGGTGCTTTAACACACTGTAATCCATTTATACAGTCAGTTAATATACGGGCATGGGGTTAAGGGTTTAATACAAAGCAAATTAGATTGGCTAAAATAACTGCTTCATGTTACTGACTTATACTTATGCAAACTGTTTTATGAATTCTGAGAGTTTGTGCGTCCCATAAAATGTTTTCAGAATAAACATGTTACCTAAATGTATTCATTTGTTTATTTAAAGATTTGCAAATATTGACTTTGCATCTATTGCATGAGCATTTTAATGGCAATAAAGTGAGACGACATAATGTCATTAGGGTATAATAGCTGGCCTCTGAGGCGGTAAGGACACTGCTGGTAATAACACTTGGAGAGGGGGAATTGCCTTTTATTAAAAACTGCTTTGGTGACTGGGAGTAAATTCATTATCTGACTCTATTAGCTCAGCAGTGAGGGAATAAACTATTGAGGGGGTACCACGAAACACCTTAGGCAAATGTGTTTGTATGCCTTCTGTGAATTTTTGCGTTTTGTTTTCTATCACAGCTCTCAAACAGCAGAGGGTCTTTAGATTAACAACTATCACTTACTTCAGCCATAGTTTAGATTTCAGCCCTTTAAAAGCAGACATGACAACACGATTGACCATTAAATCACATTTACAGCGAGAAAATAGAAACAAAATTGATTTATTTGTTATCAATGTAACGTTTCTTTCGTCCTAATCCAAATAAAAAAATTCAAAGCGATTCTAAAGCGGTGATACTAAAAAAAGTGTTTTGTGTTGTCTACAGTTACACATACCATATGTTCGCACTACAGCACAGCCCATAGCGATCATTTATCATAAATATATATACAGCCATTTATAACACAGGGGAAACAGGCAATTGGTTCATCTTCTCCATCCTCCCATCCTGCCTGGATTTACATCTGACTCCATCTCAAGCCCTGTACATCCACTCTTGTCCCGCCACTTCAACCAGCTCTTTGCCTCTACCAGTTTGTTTCTCCTTATAACCCATAATAATCCGCCAAAAAGCCTCGGCAGGTTCTCTTTTAGAAAACTTAAGAGCTGATACACAATGGCAGCTCAGAAGAAGAACAGGCAAGCATAGGCAATCAGTCAGTATGATGAATGCACACCCATCTGCGGGAGATTTCCTCTGCAGATAAAATGAACACTTACTGGTTTTTAGCTTTTCTCCCATTTTACCCCACAAGTTAAATATGTATCTGTTGGTGCAGGGGTTTCGGAATGCATTGTTTAAATAATACTAACCTTTAGAGAAGGTAATGCAAATTTTGGACATGCATGTCTTCCTTCGCATCATGTCTCTGATGTGAATGCTGTGAGAAACATATGAGTGCACTGCCATTACAATTAAATTCAAAGTCAACAATGAGAATCCAGAACAAATGTTAACAACTCAGGCGACACCCTTTAACTGTCAGATGGAGTTTGTTTGTCCCTGCATCCAGCTACCGAATAAGAGACACCCAATTATTAAATAAAACAGATAGAACAATACAATCCTTATTTCTAAAAGTCACACGAACCACAGCGTCATTCAGGACCGAGGTATTGTGGTGTTTAATTTGATGTCATTTCCACTGTCTGCTCTTAGCTGTGCTTCTGTTTTGTCTCTCGCTGTGGCTGCGCCGTGGAGATGAGACTGGAAGTGAATCACTTGGTGTTGTTGTGGTGGAGACAGTAGAGGAAGAAGCCTACGGGTATTTATCAACCAGACTGTGTTGGCCTATCAGATTACGATATTGACTTGAGGTCTGGGTTGAGGTAGAAGGAGCCCAGAATGAAAAGGAAATCCATGGGAGAAAAAAAAGAGAAGAAAAGAGAAAGAAAAAGGATAAAAATATATTTGATTATTCTCTATGCATTTAAATGATCTTATCTGGAGCATATTGGGGCAAGGAGGTGCACAGGTTTGCACGATCATCTTCCTGGAGGAGGAAGACTTCTGGGTACACCAACTTTCTCCCACAACCAAAAAATATGTTACATACGTGAGCTGGTGACTTTAAACTGGCAATGAATGTATGGGTGTATTGTCTCACCCAATAAAAAAAGATGAAAAGTGGATGGTTGTATTTGATTTTGATATTTTCTTTAAAAAAGCATATTGACTAGGGTAAAAAAAATTTGACATTGACAGTGGAGGCCATCAAACATGAGCATGTTTAAATGAAAGCATAATTTTCAAGCCAAATACATTTTTTTTACAAGTTAAGAATCATCTATATATTAAAAAAGAGACATTTGTTTATTTTTTAGGTGTTAAAATGTCCTTGTTAAACTACTTGTTAGAAAAATGAGATGCTGGAACATTAAGCATGAAACATAAAAAGTTGACCAAAAGTTCATAATATTTCTGAGGACAACATAGAAATATAAAAAAATATATTATAAGGGCACATTGCCAACACACAGGCCTGAGATCACATAAAGATGCTTCTTATTGTAAGGTAGGATTACATTAAAAAAATTATTAATATTTAATTATTTCAAGCAGACTTTCTTTCTGGTAAAAAACATTCCTCAAAATCTGTGGTAGTGTGGCCTGATGTCCTCTAGATGTCTGCATTAATTCCTTGAAATACTTGAAATCCAGATCTGTCCTGTCCACAAGAAAAATACAGCGTCAAGATTTTATTGTGTTGTGAAACATCTAATATTTATTCTGTTCAAACTTAAAGCTCATTGCAAAATGCTTATTACATCTTGACAGCTGACAGACTGTTTAGCAGGTTTTTTGGCCCATCAATCATTTGTTCCAAGTCCTGAAGTATACATACTATTTTTTTCAACTTTTTAACTTAAATTTGTAAAGGCAGCAACTTGCTGAACCTTACTCACAAAGTGTGGACTCGTCATCAGGCAGCAATGCATTGATTACTCTTCATATCATTTGATTACATTACATTACATTACCCTGTCCCAGATGTTGGTTCGGTGTCATTCCGGTTGCATTTCTGTTGTCCATGCAATAGGCAGGACAGTTTTGCTAATGGCTGTGAGACCAGTTGATCCAAATTTAGAACTTGCTGTTCTGTACAGTGGGCTTCCCTGCTGTGATCTGCAGCTCACTTGACCCCAATCCATGTGGCTGAGTTTCACTCTTCTTATGTTTTACATTTACATGAAGTTGTGAGACTTTAAACCGTCTCCAAAAGGGGGAAAAAAATGAGATACCAGTGTACACTTTTTTTTCCTACATTTTTTTGTATGTGTGTGTTCACTGGACAGGACTCCGCGAGGCGACCTCCTTCCACGTCGGAGGCCGATCAGGAACAGATGGACGGGGTGACGACCCCCATCACCGGCACCCCCCTCAAGCAGACCAGAGCAGCGGTGAAACTGCCACTCAAAATCCCAGCATGTGGATGTGTGAGAGGGTAGATATGTGTGTCGTAGGATCATAGGGGGTTGTGTTATGGCTCTGAGGGTGCTACGGCCAACGGGATATGAATGACTGACACTTCTCCAACATCTGTTCTCAGGAAGACTCTTTCTCTCGCTGTCTTCCTCTCTCTCTGTTGTCCCCCCTCTCTGTGTCTTCCCCACATACACACAAGACTCAGATGATCGTTTCATTTTACACTAAAGCCGACAGGAATGGAGAAATTACATTAGAGCAGAATAAGATACTCCATTTATGATGTGGCTCCTTACAGGGTTCTCTGCATGGTTGACACAGGAGGCTGCAGACGGCACTGATGCCTTTACCCTTCTCTTCTCCTTCCTCCCTTCCACCCCACTCCTCGCCCCTACCTCCACTCTGCGCTTGACGATCGGGTTTCTCTCCATCCATCAGGGGACAGGTAGAGAAGCAGGAGAGGAGGAGGGGTGGTGGTGGGGGGTGTTGTTCTGATCAATGGCAGGAAACCAAATGATGGGAAGGGAAGCGATGAAACAGATAGGCTCCATAATCTATGTTACCTGCCTACCATGATAGCGCCAACACTTCTCTC
The DNA here is from genome assembly GCF_040054535.1 of Antennarius striatus. Classification (NCBI taxonomy): domain Eukaryota; kingdom Metazoa; phylum Chordata; class Actinopteri; order Lophiiformes; family Antennariidae; genus Antennarius; species Antennarius striatus. The sequence goes on along the minus strand of NC_090786.1, from coordinate 6,809,217 downwards.
CATCGATATCTCTTCTGTGTTAGCATCGCTAGCACACACCACACACACACCATACACAGTCCAAGACACCTCACATGCATACACGCATTTGACCGTAGCATGTTGCAGAAAACAGACAGCAGCACATAGATATGGCAACGCTTACACACACACGCACGCACGCACGCACACACGAACACACACACACACAGCAGAGAATATACAGCACGTGTGGCCTTCCCTTTAGGTTGCATCTCAACTATTTACTTGGTTCTTATGGGAGACTTGCTAATAATATGCAAAATTAGAATTTATTTTTCTCCTGGCTTTATGCAAATCTGAGCATATTGCTTTCCGTCTCCAGGGGGCCACACATTCCCACACATGAATACATTTCGGTGCGAGTCACACAAACACATACAGTATATTCCCCTCATTCTAGATATGTGTAATTAGGCTAAACAAAGACAATCATTCCAGTGAATTAATTTGTGGTATTTTTATTGGCATTTTACAGTGGACAACACCGTGGCTCATTCCTCAAGGCATATATTAGCAAACGGAGATCTCACTGGTTATTTTACTTTGCTCCTCTGGATCAAATTATGCAGTATTGGATGCAGCCAGAGTTATGAAACTAACACTGATAACACAATGGGAAAAGGGTGGAGGCTTCATTATATTAAAAGATTGTGCTAAACATGATCCCACTGCTTTACGTGTCAAATATTTATTAGAAAATATTCCTCCACAGATAAGAGGCGAGAACCGGGGGTATGTGCAGTGTGTTTCTGATCTATACAGGACAGACTACTGAGCTTTCCTGCAACGCCAGCTAACTCTTAACGCCTGTCCAAACATGGAGCTTTAAATTGAATTAAGACTCCATGCTGCAGCCCCCACTGAGCCCCCCAACCAACGTCTTTAACACCCTGCACTGCTCTGGAGGACACACACACACACACACACACACACACACACACACACACACACACACACACACACACACACACACACACACACACACACACACACACACACACACACACACACACACACACACGGCACATCTAGAGGCAAGTACAGAGGACATCTGCAGCAATCTTTGCATATGCCTAAATTAATGGCAACACATGAAAGTGAGGATGATTTTAAAAATCGATCTAGAGCAATTTGACCACACACACAGACACACAGACACACAGACACACACACACACAGACACACAGACACACACACACAGACACAGACACACACTCACACACACACACACACACACACATACACACACACACACACACACAATATTTTTGGTAGGATGAGGCCAGCTCGGCCTTGAGAGTCTATCTGTTAATTCATTGCAGCTGAAGCAGAGAAAAAGATACCTTTTGAGAGTCGATAATGCTGACAAGAGAGAATGTCTCAGGATTTTCAGAGCCCCATCTAAAGAGGTTCAAAATTACATTTGGGCGATAAGTTGAAATCAAATAGGTCAACAGGCAAACGGGTCTGTGTTGTATATGGGAGTCAGGTCGCACAAAAATAACACAAGAAATTGTCATCATACTTGTTTTTTTATCATGAAAACATTTTAAATAAATACAGGTTGTACTGAAATTTGAAACTGTGATTCACTTCTGTTATCATATCAGCATTGCTATTTGCCACCATTTGTATAAAAATTCAAGAACCACATATATTCCAGAATTAAATATCTTTTAAAGTCTCCTGTCACTCTGCAGTCAGGGTGTAGTTCACTACAAATAAACTGACTGACAGTAAAAGACCATGGCTGACATTCATTTAGCTGCAGTAAATGAAGAACCACCAAAAGAGTCACATGGTTTTTAAAAACCAGAGATATTAGCCAATGATTGGGCCCACACTGAGGTGCTTTGTCTGCATCTGTGTTTTTTCCACTGCAGTTTAGTTGCATAAGCGTTGACGCTCTGTGTTTTATCCAAAGATACGTTCCAATTTGTTCTGTGTTGTTGGCACTTCAAGTCGCTCTATTAGAAATCATGTTAAAACAATATTGTCGAAGTGAGTGGGTCATTAATCATCAGGCTGACAAGGAGATCTGGACATTGTTGACGAGTAATGAGTGTGTTCCTAACCTTTAATACATTTGGGCTGCTGTTAGTCAGGTGGATAATTAGTGCAATGGTGAAGGAACAAAAATATTCTGTGTGCCATCAATTGTGGTGATTATTTGACGTTACCCAACGGAGAGGCGCTACAAAGGAGGGAGTTTAATTCTTTACAGTCTGAATATTTGTCAGACCTCACATGTTCAGAGCTTGGCACCAGCAGCCAAGGGAAACGTTAAACGATTCTCAGATAATTATGTTCATGCGTTATTGCATCCTGAGTTATGAACTTGAAACATCTACATTTGAACAAATTACTATTACGTTTTGTTAAAGTAAATATTCTACACAGCCAGAGTTACCATGCCTAAAAAACAAATTCTCACCCTCCATCATCATTAACAAACAAAGCCTTATAAAAACTGTTATTCCAAACATAAATTTGTCTTGACAATGACACGCAAAGCATTATTAGTGTTAAGGTTTGTGTCACGCATATAAATTTATGAATAAGCTGCTGTTCCAGTCTGGCTCCTTCAAATGAGAGTTCAGCACAACCTTCGCTGGAGAATGAGTGAAAGGTTACCTCCGTTTGTGTGTGTGTGTGTGTGTGTATGTGTGTGTGTGTGTGTGTGTGTGTGTGTGTGTGTACATGTATTGTAATTATAGAGTAAAGCCCACTGCAATACAACCAGACACCTTAGCTGCTGCTCACTCCAGACAGTAAACCACAGTAATTACTCTGTATAATTACTCCTCATTTTACACAACCTTCAAATATTTAATTATTAATAACCAGTTGATCATTAAAATAATATGATTTTTTTAAACTTTTGACTTTTCTTTCTTTGTCTTTAAAGCATTAAGATTTTTTTTTCAATTTTGTATTTTCAGTAATTAAAATTTGTCAATTAGTGATGCTAAATCTACTTCATCACTGACCATGAAACACTAAAATTCTCATGTTTAATAGGCTGCACAGGTTTCCCTCAGAGATTTAAAAAACAAAAAACAAAACCAAGATATAGAGGTTAAATGCACAAAACCTTTCAAATCTTCACTACTCTGAAATTTCACATTTTAAAAAATGTTTGAAAATTACCTGTTGTCCTTTTATTTAAGAAAAAAAAACGTATATATAATATATAAAATATAATATATATGACTTTGGAATATTTACCATAGAAATATTTATGTGTGATGTCGACCATATGTTTTCCATCTGTCTGGAGAGATGACAATAGTTTGTATTGGTACTGTAACAGGGTCCTCAGGTGGTGTAAAACTAATCAGACTGTCTTCCCCCTCTGAACAGATACATATCAGGGCCCTGGGCAGGACAGTGCATTGACGGACAGCATTTGCCTTTTGGCCTTTGCCTTGTGTGATAAACATATCTTTACTACCTAACACTTTAGTGTCAGCTCGCTCTCAACTGAATCAAGTCTCCCAGTCCAGCCTCCAGCTGTTGTTTCATGTCACTGTAGAGGTGATGATATATGAGGAACATTTTAAGGAAATACAGCTGAGCAATGCCGCCAGCAACGATGCCACCGGATTTAAAAAGCACTCTCTACAAATTCTGCTACTTGCAGTGGGTCGGTCAGCAATTCGTAGTCAATATTAGTGTGAAACTTTTCATTCCTGTAGAGCCGTTACCTCCACCCATTCAGTCTTGACCCTCTTCAGCAAAAAAAAAGTCCAAGAAAGTTCTGTACTGCATCTCTGTTTTCCCATAATGCAATTGTGTCTGAAAGCAGCAGTTCCATGATGCCCTGATAATAACAACCTACCCTTAGAACTAGGTTGACTCGATTCAAGCTGTCCGGCATTCCAACTAGTTTTATGGGGAAAATTATAATATGGTCTAAACAGCCCTAAACAGCCCTATCTTGGAATGTTAAACACAACAGAAAAACATACACATATGTAAACCAGTTCATTTGTGGAAAGTGGAGCATTTGCATACCAGGATAACACATGGGGGCAACACGTGAATGTTTGATAAGGAAGACATATCACACACGCCACTATCCAATCCAGGGTACTGCAAATATTTTGGGTGTGTCTAACATGCACACTGCATTTGTTTCCGGTTTTGGCCACACGTGTGTGTGAATGTGTTTGCGTGTGAACATATGAGACTTTGCGAGGTGACATGTATCTGCTGTGGACATTCAGTTTGCTTTTACAGATCAAATACAAGATGAGGGATGACATTTCACAGTTGTGAAAACACAAACACGAAGGCAAAAACACAAAAAATTAAAAGATGCCTTGGAACTTGTGAGCGAATAAGTAAGTGATTAAGTAAATAAGTAAATATCTACACTTCAAAACATATTACCTTCCAGAGTGTGAGGTGAAAACTGAACAAAAACAAAGCTGGTGTAAATGAACTCAGTAAGGATCAGGTTCATTGGCATGCAACATGTGTGATGATGATGATGATGATGATGATGATGATGATGATGATTGGTTGATTGCAGGCAGCCTGCAAGTGCGGTGCAGAACTTGTTCTGTGTGCCTGTGTGTGTGTGTGTTTGTGTGTGTGTGTGTGTGTGCGTGCGTGCCTGTGCGTTTGCATGTGTTGTTCACAGGTTGCAGTGCAAAATGAGAGGCCTGCGGTGGCTGTGAGAGGCATGTAATATGTTTAAATAGGGCAAAGTAGTGTTTGGTGAATTGGTAATTACTTACATGCCTCTCTGGCCATACGAACACTGTCCAGATCTCACCCCCTCCACCACACACACTCATGTACGCAAAACACGATACGTGCACAAGTCCAATACTCAACACCCAAATACACAGTCAGTGCCAGTGAGTCCCTCTGCCAATCATCAATAGGAGCTTGAGGAGACAGAGGGAATAGGCTTCTGCAGACAGTTTCAAGATGAAATCCACATATCAGTGTTTGTAAATATGTCAGACATGTGAAAGGACATATTTCCTCATTTAGCATGGTACTGGGGTTCAAAACTGTCTTCCTGCAGCAAATTCTAGGGACAATAGAGCCTTGAATTACTACTTAGGAAATATTCTTTCCATGTAAATGTATTTTCTCTAGTGAGTGGAATCTTTGTGCCATTAGGGTGCATTTTAACAGTGAATGCAGACATTATCCAGCGGATCAGATAAGGCGAAGTAAGGTGTCGATTTTCTATAAACTGTGAAATCCTCAGAGACCAGTACAACACAGCATTGGTTTCAAGCAGAAACCAGCGAGACAAGCCAGTTTATACTTATAATGCATTGCTTTATACAGTCTGCTATGAGTCAAGTCCACAAAGTCCCTTTCTGAAGCGCACAAGATGAGTATAGAGCACATCTTTCAAGTAATACAGAAAAAAACAAACAAAAAGCAAAACTAGAGCTGTCTAAAGGCCTTGGTGTTGTGTTTTCTTTTGGCTCAAACACAAGCCGTTCAACAAACCGCAGACTCCTGACACCTCGGCAGAGGAATGTTAGAACAAAATGGATGATGCCCTCTTTCATTTGGACCATTTAGTTCCCTGTTCATTAAATGTTAACTCAATGCACAAGTTCTGCAGGTGGATTTATTTCAATAAACAAACTAACATAAAAACAAAAAACAAATATGCACACACACACACACACACACACACACACACACACACACACACACACACACACACACACACACACACACATATACTGATAGAGGTTTATGTGATTACAAAATCAAAATCATCAATGCTGTGCTTATATCGTAATTAAATAAACAGGATTAATAATTAATACAAAGTTAATCAGGAAGTCCTCAAACACTAACTTTAAGGGACATAGACTAAAAATTTTACTTGAAATGATCAAGTCTTCTTGAAGAACTGACAGTTATGAACGAGTCCTTGACTTGTGACCTCACTAAACAGTCTTACTCATGTTATTCTGAGTCTGATCTTGTTTCCATGAGAACGGGGCAGCGGTGGGTCACGTGAACAACGTTCGGATAAAAAATTCGACAGCATCCGCTTGACTGAAGGACAGAACGACTTGTGTTGCTCTTACCCTTGTACCTTTGAATCGACACAAGACGCTCTTTCAGCTCGGAGTTAACGCGAGTGTGTGCGCTGTTCGCTCATCAAGGCATGTGCACTTGCTCTGCTCTAAGAGGTCTATCACACTGAGTGTTTCAAGAAAATGGACATGAAAATATACAGAATTGGCTGTAATTACATGTGAAAGTTTATTTAAGTTTGAGGGTAGCATGTAGGAAAAAAGAGACAGACACAAATCCAGATGAGGGTCTCGCATGTGTGTCGAGCATAGCGGGTTCAGGCTGTGTGGGTCTGTGTGTGTTTCTGTGTGTGTTTCCGTGTGTGTCTGTATTTTCAGATTGTGGCTTAATGATGTTGTCTGGGCCAATCTGCCAGAGTGAATGGTTTGAATTTACTAGCCCACGACAGTCAAATTGTCCTAATCACTAAGTAAATAGATACTTCCCCAACCTATCAGGGCACACACCGACAGAACTGCCTACAAGAATGAGGCTGAAGGGTGAAAAAAGGAGAAACCCCTTCACTGTTAATTGTTGTTTTCCTTCTTATTCCAACCTATAAACACCCGGTGTAATTATTCATAAGTGCCACTTTGATTCAGGCGAATTTGTTTGAAAGAGGCTGAAGGTTTTTCGCTTGAGTTATTCCCTTACAGAGTTTGGGTTGTACACAGAGGGTCTTTTCCACGCAGCGTTTTCAGTTAAATTGAAGCTGAGAGCCTGGGCTTGGATAGAATTACACACCTTGTGCCCCTTTCTGAATGACTTGCCTCTAATCTAACCCAATCTGGCTTTCTGCAAACCTTATGGTGCTATATTTCTTTACATGCACCGAGTCTTAAGATAGGATAACAACTGATGAAGATAATCCACTCAAATGAATTAGATTTGTTAAAAAAATGCCCTTAGCTTAAGTGAATCCAGCATTTCTTGTAAACATTTAATTAAAGTTTACAGTGGATTATATTGTGAAATTTGAGTCTATCTTTATTTAAAAGGACAAACAAAATGTTCACATTCCTACACAGGAAATTTGCTGGTATAAGCACGTGCAACAAGGCATTTATACAACATTACATTTCTTGCCAAATGTAAAACAAGTATATTTCAATGACCAACCAAATTTCCAGAATCACAAAGTCACTCATTAGTGGAGGCCTTAGGTAGTTATAGACCTTTACCCAGAAGCATCCACACTCCAGACGCCTTTGACCCTCTCCTGATGACACAACTGAAAGTGCATTGGCATGAAACGTAACATAAATCATCAGTTTGTTAGAAATCAAGGTGTAGTCAGGTTTGCACAGGGGTCACCAGTGATTTGAACATTAGAACGTGGCTCAGGCCAAGTCAGCAACCCTACACCGGAATATAGAGTATCTGTCATTCCTGGTTTACACTGGACTCATGTCTGGAACAGGAGAGGTGAGGATACTGTGACATACTGAAGATTGAAACTCTCAAGTGTAGCATGTCACACTCAATGTGGAGGTTACACAAAAGGCCACCGAATATACATGACACAGTTCTGCTGTGTGGTCGTTTTGAGAATTTGAAAAGGACAGTTCCAGAGTTTGTTTAAGGTAATTGTCTCCCTTACGGCCAAAGTTGGACGTAATAATGTAAATCTGAGTTCTATAAATCAGATTTTTGGAAGTTTTATTGTGCTGATGGATAAATAACTCACGAGAGGAATGTAAACTTCAAGTAAAATGTCATGTAAAAAAAGAAGAAGAATGTTTTGGCTTCCCACACTGTACATAACTGTCCATTATTTAAGGATTCTCAAGGAAAAAAAACAGTAGAAGATCGTCTAGACACATGTGTATCAGATGTCCACATAACATGGCTTATAGGAGGTCCCAGTCTTCTTAATGCACCAAAACAGCAGCCTAAAGCTTTACAGTCTCACATTAATGACAACACCGAATACCACAGCTTGCATTTAAGTTGTAAACTGTAAATGAGGCACCTCGGATGTGTGTGTGTGTGTGTGTGTGCGCGCGCGTGCATGTGCACCAGTAAGAACTAAACTAACAGCTTTTTAGCAGTTTGTAATAGAGACACAGTTTTTACAGCATTTGTTTGACTGTGTGCGTTTTGTGTTTATAGGCTAATTAGGATCAGAGTTACACCATAATTAGTTTTGTGGCATTCTCACAGCACAGAGAATCCTATTACAGCTCATATGCATAATTAGCAAAAATAAACATTCAGGGCTTTGGTTGGCTGTTCAGAATCTTTCAATACATCCCTTGTTTCCCCCATTTACTCGACTTCTTATATCACACACACTCACATGTTATCTTTCCTTCCTTCCTGTTTTCCAGTAGTAAAATGGTGAGAGGGGGCACTTGAACCATTTCCATGACATCCACAGCAAAACCCAGTCAGAAACACAAACAAATAGATACACAAATAGACATGAACATACAAAAGTGTACCCCCCTTTTTTTGTGAAGAGAACCATAAAAGTTCAGACACAGCAAAGACAGAGGAGCGTGACCATAAAGATCTAATGGATGAAGAATTAAGATGTAGGGGCACACACACACACACACACACACACACACACACACACACACACACACACACACACACACACACACACACACACACACACACACACACACACACACACACACACACACCATTGTTGTCTGGAGACAGAGATTGTGGACATTTCGACCGAGTTGACTTAAGGCCTATTTATACTCCCTCTACATAGGGAAATAAATATGTCAGCTTCAAACCATGAATTGGTCAAACCCCGCATACCTCTGTACGTTACTTACCACCGTACATCCTGTACGATGTGAAAGGTATACCCACTAGAGGGTAGTAAAGAGTCAAAAGTAGGATGTAGCAATAATGTCACCAGTCAATAAAAAGTGGCAAAATTTGAAGCTGCGCCACACTCATCAGTGTCTGTGTGTACATTAAATACATGGCAACATGAGGTGTTTTATTTGTCATGTCTGTAGACAAATGTTGCGTCTTGCTGCGATTTTTGGCTGCGCTGCCCCCAATGATTTTTCAGTGCAACTGCTACATTTGCAGTAGTCTGATCCACAAACACGAACAAGGACCAAGTATGGGTGGGCTGAATCCATTATATCCATAAAATTAGTATAAACATATAAACATTGCTGTCTGTTGCGTGACATTATGCGTAACAATGCTAGGTGAGCATCTTATATTTGTGTCTGCTGGAATTTTTGTGTCAGGTGAAAATCTTTGAGTAAAGATGAACCTTTTTTCTTCGCTGTCATGTTTCTCAGCTCTTCCTGAAGGCGTCAGGTTTTTAAATTTTTTTTACATAAGTAACCCACTGCAGACACATGATGTCAATCCCTCTATTTATTATGTTTATTTTGCTCCCTCTCTCTTCATAACATACTGGAAAGGTAAGCCTCAGTTTCTAACTTGGCTGAACATTAAAAGACATGTCAGCAAGGAGTCTATTTTTCCTCTGTGTGTGTTTATGTGTGGGTGTTACTGACAGATTTTTTCTTTACATTTTAAGATGAAATTGACATAAGTCATTTAGGCCTATGTGTATTTGTGTTTCTCCACAATCACGAGCTATGCTCACTTTGCTGCAGCTGATGTGTGTATTTGTTTGTCTACATATGTGTATGTGTGAGTGTAAGTAAGTGTGTGTGTGCATCTGCCACGATATTTACGAATTTCTGTAATGAGAAATTATTGAGGTGCGGTACTCCATTCCCTTAACCACAGGTAATTTATTTTTCAAGGTATCTGTATGTATTTATTTTTTGAAACTGCCTGTTGGTCGATAGATGAAATGAAATTTTAGAGCAAGTGAAAAGTTATCCTCCACACCCATCTGTGCACTGCTCAGACTTGTGTTTACAAGGTTGATTTTAAAATGGTTGTGACCTGCGGGTGTTTATAAGACGAGTTTAGCTCGCGAATATCTCAGAAGTCACTGAAAAAGAGTCGCACTGGGGAAGAAATTAGTTCCAGAAAGAAGGGGGAGGAGAGAGAAGGTAGAGAGAGGAGGGGGACAATGGAAAGATGAGGAGGAAAAGAGCTCAGAAAGAGACTTTATCATGTCTGACTGTGTAACCATATCTGCATCAAATATGGATTTGGAGGTATCAGCAGGACAATACTCCCCTTGATTTTGGTGTAATTCAACACTCACCGCCCTCTACCAACAAAATGTGATTTAACCTGAAATGAAAAAGTGCGAAGACAAATAGATACGCTGGCTCAAGCATTTATATGTCTGTCAGAGCATATGTGTGTGCATGTATGGCATGTGTGTGTGCTGTGTGTGGCATGAGGACTTGAACATTTCGATATGGACAGACAGCAGATGTTTAGAACGTGCTAAATAACTGACTTGTCGATAATAAGCCTGCTTTTAAATGTGCAGGGGTTTACACATGTGTGCATGTACAAACCCGAGAGCTATGTGCTATGAGCTATGTGAGCTATTTTCTGAACTGTACTGTAATGCACTATACACACACACATTTGCCCCTTCACATCCATTTATTTATGGTTATGTGTATCTAAATGTTCTTAAAATTTAAAATCAGAAATGAGTGATGTCATCGCACTACCCACTGAAGAATATGTCAATGCTTTGTGAGTGTGTGTGTGTGTGTTTGTGTGTGTGTGTGTGTGTTCTACTGCATACATTCGATGTAACTGTGCCATGCAGGATACGTCCAGCACAGAAAATGAATCAGATGACTTTCAAGTAGTTAAATTAAGCCAAGGTCACGTAAACACAGGCTGATAGAATGAATTAGATTTTCATCAAACCCACCAGGGACAGACACACTAAACTTTACCTACACAAGGCACTGCACGTACACTTTTAGAGACATCCCAAAACCAAAGCACCTGCAAAAGCGTATTTACTTACTTATTACTTATTTCTTCAAAGAGTTGTGGAAAGTAAAGAAATAGAAAATTCCAGTGAAAACACACATGCAAACACACACACAGATACAACCATTGCTGAACCAGTTTTGTTCAACAGCTGCACTTCCTCATGGGTCCGACTCAGCACATTTCCATCAACCACCTCTGCCAGACCACAACACACTCCAATAACCGCCAACACACACACACGCAAGCACGCATGCACGCACGCACGCACGCACGCACGCACGCACACACACACACACTGTCTGCTAGCAATTTCACAGTGCGAGGTATTCTCTTCCTTGTTCAGTGAGACATTTTCATTAATCTATACAACTAATGCACTCAGCTCTCTCTGTGTGTGTGTGTGTGTGTGTGTGTGTGTATGTGTGTGTGTGTGTGTGAGCATGTCAGAGGCGAGAACAGCATGTTTCATCTCAAACTTTGTTTCTCACTGCAAGGACGACGACTCTCTCTTTTCTTGTCTCTCCTTCCTTCACACTCTCTTGCTCGCCATTCATTTACACTTGTCAGGAGGCAGCCATTAAGGCCAAAAGCCTGCACCGAAATTTTATTACAAAACCATTTGTATTCCTGAAAGAAAAATAAATCCACCGTTACCTCTGACTGCATTAGGCCTGCGGTTTGGTGATTTATTTAGGCTGATAACACTCCGGGCCTACCAGCCACTCAAACAGTGATGTGACTGGAAAATAACTAGACCTTTTCTTTCAGTCTTGCTTCCTCTCCTTCATAGGGGCCATATAAGGGCCATCGTCTGAATGCTAACCAGCTGGCAGCAACATTAACTTATATTTTTATGTGACCTCGATTAGCAGAACAAGGTATCTAATGAAGAAGGCTGTTTTTATGCACTGAGTTTATAAGTCTTTGTAGGAAAGAATAGAAGAGAGAATGAAGGAAAGAAAGAAATGGATGTGTGGAAATGTTCTCAATAAAGCAGTTGGATTTGTTCAGAGCTCTCGTAAAAGCCAGTGGGCCGATTGAAACGACCAAGAGGGAAATCGCTTACGGCGCAAAATGTTTTCAAAAGTGTGTTGTTTGTGCTTTTGTACCAAGATGCATACATTTTTGTTGTGTGTGTATTTGTGCGTGATGTGTTTGTGTGTACTTTCATACATCTGACTCTCTTCTTGAATAGAGTGTTTCTCCATTAAGCATTTCACCCCGGAAATACAAATTATTCCATGCCCTGTTCAAAAACTGGAACCGTTGATCCGGTTGCTTCCCGTTCGCAGTGATTTCCTGGGGGTATCCATGGGCTTAGGCCGATCAGGGTTTCATCTTCCTCACATAGTAGCAATTGCACAACATGATGGCTTTGGAAAAGTAATGGCTACTCACATCGAGCTGCCAAAATGTAACTAAACTCTGGACGACTGGGGAAACATTCCCATATCTCCTGTTAAATTGTCTGCTCATTCATTTTTTGCAATTGCTTTTTTCCTCTTACTTTATTGTATTCCCTATTGCTTTTCTCTCTCGTTCTTGCACTTTGTTTGAAGTCTACTTTAGGACACTAAAGGAACCCTCCATCCACCCCACTCCTCCTTTCCGTGGCAGTATAAATGACAGCTAGTGAAAAACGATATGCTGGCCCACCATCATTTTTTTTTTCCTTTTAAAGAGCCATGATAGTCGTGCTGCTCGCTCGGTTAATCAAATGTGCCGTAATTGTCATCTGAAGATTTTAAAGGACACGGGAGACGAACCATAAGACGACCCTCTGAACCTGCAGCCCGGAGTCAGTCAGTGTGTCTTTGTGTTTGACTTTGTGTATTGTCGTGCTGAGTTAAAGAGCTGTGTCTGGATGGAGAGTGTCCAGTGGGAGTCTGCTGTCCACCCACTCATTGTCTGTCAGTCTGCTTGTGTGCTTCAAGTTCTCCCTTCATTCTGTTTTCACATTTTCTCTTTCATTTTTTTTTCTTTTGACTGTCTCTATCATTGACCTCATTTTCAAGGGAGAAGAGAAGAGACCAATGATGCTAAATTTCCTAGTTTTGTTATGCACATTTTTTTCGTATCATCGTGTCCCTCAGTAAAGATGGGAAAAAGAAATAAAATTTGAAACAATGAAGAAGGATTTGACAAATTCTTTCTCCACTGAAACTTGTTTTATATACAATGTACTTCAACATAAGGCTGAATTTATAGATAGCACCACATAAATACCATATAAAATACATCTTCAACATACTTTGCTCACAAAATCGACAGCATCCCATTTTTCAGCGGTCGCTCTGGTTTTCAGAATCTCATTTTAGAATGAAACTATGAGTTTTTCACTATGCCATGTCTCATTTTGCAGCTGAACCGTGATCCAAAATCAACATGTGGCTCTTCAATCAGCTAAAGGTCTGACCGATTGCACAGCGAAGGAGGTGGTGCGTGATCTGTGTGAGCTGCTCTGGATGCCTTTAAATAGCAACAACTATTTAGAGACATGTGCCAGGGTGTGGATCCTGTGTTGTATATCTGTCGAATAATGTGTCACCACTAATTAACCAGGTCACCTTGTAACATGTAGCTCAGATGATGAATTGTGAGTGATGATGATCTGAGAGCTTTGATTATAATAGCGATTAGGAGTGGCCTCATGGGTCGAACTAAGAAGTGGGAGTACACTTATTTTATACTACACTGAAGAGACAATAGAGCAATTAGAGGAGAAGAAGAAGCAATCAAGAATATGAAACACTTAACAGTGCCAAAAACTCACATGTGGTTAAGCTCTTTTTGTGCCACTAGGAATCCACCCATCAAATTAAATCGAAAGAGCCAACTCCCATCGGACAATATGCATGACTTCACATCACTCAGCGAGTGTTTCACGGGGTAACAGACCAGATTACAACACCGGGCAAATATGCACTTTATCGCCTACTCAAGTCTTTGATTTTCTCTTTTTGCTCCATTTGGATCGACATAAATTGTGCATTATAGTAGCCTTGATTTCTGGTCCAGGCAGACAGACATCTGGTTGGAGGGATGAGAGACAGACTGGGCAGTAAGCAGTCAAGTCAGCAACAGAGATTATACTCTGTTCTTCAAAAATGAGGTCTCTGGATCATGACTGTTAATGCACCTGAGTGTGCGTTGATTCACACACTTTTGGTGCTGACACAAATGCCAACCACACAAGTAGCATAAGTATAGGTAACTTAATCCTCATTGTCCTCCATTCTCACCATTGGATGAAACCTTCCACATGTCCTTGCACTAAACCAATCAGATCTCACTTCCTTAAAGGTACAAGAGATATTTTTATACCAAAGTACATGTTGTTGGGAGGCCTTGTGTAAAAATTGTGTTAGACTGGGAGTGGGATCATATTAGGTTGCAGTGTATGTGTGTGTTTGTATGCGCGACGGTGTGTGTGGTGTGAAATTGGATAGTTCGGAGAAGCTTGTGCTAATATGTCCTAAAGAATGTTTATGACGAGGTGCTAACTCGCAGTGATTGCAACTGGTAGTGGAAGAGAGGGAGAGAGAAAGAAAGAACCCTTTGGTTTTATTTGGGTGGCTGTGGAAAGCTCCATCATGTATCATGTTGACAGGACATTTGTCAAAGTGGAATGACACAACTGCCGTGACTCTTCTGCCACATGGCTGAGCTCCAGTTACCCCAGTTGAGTTCTTATTCGAAAAAGGCTCAAACATTTCGACAACCCGAGAGTCACATGATTTGGGGAGCATAACCTTTGAGGCCCTTCACATTTATAACTTGAATGGCACAAAAATGCACAAACTTTCACCCTTTAATTCAATAAAGCCTCATCCAAATCAAACTCTTGGCCTTGTAACCGTAATTTAAGGTTACTGGATCGGTAATTTAAACCGTTTCAGTCTGGTGGATCCAGAACTTTATTTGGATCCACACCAGAATACTACTGCATCATCACATGCCATTACACTGGTCCTTGTCAAAACCCAGCATCCATGTTATCCAACATGCAACTCAACTCCACGGTGCCTCCAACGTATTTTTTTTGCCACTTCCACTGTTCAACAGTGTTTTTCTCATTATTGTGGTCTTCAGTCCAACACATGTTGACTTGAGACATGACTTGATGCATTTCTACTCATCTGGAAACAAAAAATGCTTTATAATATGTAAACTCACCGTCGCATCACCTATCACTTTGTAGACTGCTTTTCTAGAGCTTCAAGTGTGGCGTCACAAGCCATCACAAACTCGTTTTTATTTAGCTTTATTTACTTGTCAGAAGTCATTGTAATTGAGAGGGTGACAATGGCGAAAAAACATTGATACACAACTAATGTGAAATTGTACTTCATTGGTAATTGGAATATTTTATGTTGCTGCTGTTCTTCACTATAACTATTGCCTCCTTGGCTGCCATTTTCATAAGCTTGAACAGTTTTTTAATATCCTCCGTCCTTCCTGTGCACAGACGTGCAAAGACAAGATGACATCGTTGAGGAGAGAAGTTGCTCAATACTCAACAATAGAGGTTCTCATAGTGTACTACAGTTTCACAAACACTGGTTTAAGAAATACTCTTTACTGTATTTCTTAAACCACTGGAGTCTCCCCCTGCTGGCAATCCCACAAAATGCAATTTTAAGCACTTAACGTTGGCTCCTTCCACAGTTCAAATCCTCTACAGGCTTCATAAAATATTTTTAAAATACATTTATTAATACTTGCTAAGACCTGCAGATACACTCTGATATGTAAAACCTCTTCAAACATATGCAGACTGTACATGTCACCTTTGGGGAGAATGCAAGAGCTGTGCTTGAGTAAAACAGTGATGGCATTCAGAAAGAAAAAACTGGGCAACATCGGTATCTGATATCATAATTAGGTGGTTCACATCTTGGCTTCTTCCAGTCCTGCTAATTGAGGAAAAACCTTAGCATACTGCCACTACTGTGTTAAGTGCATGGAAATGTGTTTTTGCAGGATATCTGTGTGCATATGCATTTGCCTGTGTGTGTGTGTGTGTGTGTGTGTGTGTGTGTGTGTGTGTGTGGTGATCAGATTGGTAATTTCTTTAAGGTGCTGCAGAGGCAACCCCCTCATTAGGTTCTCTCTCCTCACCACTAATGTTCAGATATTAGGATCCTCTCCCTCTCTCTTTCATAATTGTCAGACACTATCATGTTACTCCATTCATTGTTAATGTTAGGTGTGTTTGTGTGTTTAAACATATCCCTGCTCTGTTGACTTAGCCTAGTTCACATAAATGGCTACACACACACACACACACACACACACACACACACATACACACACGCAGACAGACAGCCTTCATTATGGTCTTCATGTCAGGAATTCAAGACATAATGGGTTTTTTTGTGCATTATGACTCACATTTATTGACAGAACTAATGGAATAATGTTAATGTCGACAAAGGTTTGCTTGTTTTAGTTTTTAATGTGTGTTTTACATGCCCCTCAAGCGTCTGCTGATCGCCATGAGCTTATTTGCATTAGTGTGTGTGACGACCGTCTTGGACTCCGATATATGATGTGCGTTCATGCGTGTCTATGTTTATCGATATAGCTAATGGATTTTCTGCTGGCCCAAAGTTTGTTTGTTCAGTAACCCAATACATCAGTCAGAATAGAAGCATGGCTCACGACTGACAAAATTTTCAGTGACCTGACACCAATGTCAGGTAGCAGGAGAGACAGGCAGATGGGGCTTCGGGGGGCTTGGAGGGGTGGGGTGGGATTAGAGGAACTGTGATAATCGATCAACCATCGAGATAGTACATTTTAACCTGAGAAAACTGGCAAAGAAAGGCGTAGTTGTTTGAATGATTGAAAGAAGGCAAAGGTTGAAACTGCATGAACAGATTGGTGAAAGAAACATCAGTGTCAGTTTATGTGCCGAGAGGATGAAGTCTTCCATGTCAACTGTTCTAAGTTTGACCAAATCATGGCTGCTGAAATGCATCACAGAGACAAACAGCTACGATGTGAGATCGCACAGAGCTTTATGGATGGGTATGTTGCATGTTGCATTGCAATATTATCCTGCCCTACAGCTGCAGAAAGACAAACCCCCTAAAGAGTTCTAAATAACTGCAAAATATTTCAGAGCCTGCACATCAGCATGGTCTCCTCTTGTTTAACCAAGACTGGGGCTGTCGCATGCAGTTTACATTGACACCAATGGCAGATGATGATCCACACGTGAGGAGGAGCACTGCCTACACACTCACACCGTGGCTGTTTGCATCTGACATCACACTGAGGCAGTGAAGCTCGGATGCTGGGGTGAGGTTGCAGGGGTCCAATACTGATGAACTGAATTACATATTTTCTGTGGAGTAGTCTGGCTCAGCTACACTGGAATTTCAGGTTGCCCCCACCTGCAGATCATGGATTTTATTAACTTTAATTGAAAATGTTTAACAAAAGGCTCTGTCTTGAAATGCTGAAGAATTCAAATTAATTCAGCTCCTCCATGGCCTAAATGTCTAAAGTTCCCAGGCCTGGTGGTGTTGTATGGTCTGACATGACTAGCTTCAACATTTCACACTTCTGTTCCCCCCACCCCCCCTCTTTCCTTCTATCTGTTTTTCCCTTTGTTTCAACCCTTCCTCCCTTCTCCAGCACTACTTCCAACTGTTCCCCAGCATTGTTTAGAGAAAAAAAAACACGAGGATGGATCGTCTTACCTTTTCAGGAAAGCGGAATAAAAAACAGTCAGAACCTAAAACTACCGGAAAACACAAGGGAGGGAAGGAAGAAGTGACACAAGGAGGGTGACGGGTGCATGAGAGGGCTGGAGGGTTTTGATTTAGGAGGTTGGGGAAGGAACGACACCAACACAGTCTCTCTGACATAGATCTCAATCCCCTGAAAATAAAAAAAAACCCTTCCAAAATGTACTTCAGAGGGCATGTAGACACTGGAAAATAAGAGTTCAATACAGTACAACTCAAACAAGAGACAATCTCTAGAGCTGTGGCAGAGATAGAGAGAGGTTTGAGAGAACAACAAAAACCCTTGCAGCAGCTGGAGTCATGGTTTTAATCGCAGTAGCTGCTACTGCATATCATGAAGGATTTCACAGATTCCATTCCTCCTATTAATTACCAACGCAGTGCATCATTGTCAGAGACTCCGGCTAAAAGATCTCAGTGAATTTTGACATGCTTTTGGAAGAGATGTCACTTGTCTTGCTCTGGCAGAAGATATTTTTGCGGAGTCTTCTAGTCAGAGGCACATACCAAGAGTCAATGTCATCAGTTTGATTGTGGCTGGGAACATTTTTTGAATGCCACCCCATCACATCCTCCCCACCTTCACTGTCAACTTTTAAACAAGAGTACTCTGAAGATGACCTATCTCGTGAGCACCCGCAAGAATGTAGTAAACAGAGGAAGACATGGTCTTCATTCCTCGAGTCTGGATTAGTGTCTGTTAATATGTGCCAGACTTACCTTAATAATCACTTTTCTGCAAGAATAACACATAACAAAATATCAAAAGACTCATCAACATATTATTATTGACATGTGTTTAAAGTGTGGTGAAGCTCGATTCATCACTAAGACATTTTATTACATCTATATTTTTTATTACATTATCATAATTTTTTTTTAAATGAAAGAGTTCAAAAGTTAAAATTTCATTTCTATAGCCAAAATACAATGGACACACTTCAAATAGTTCAGAAATTATCAATAGCATGACATTATAAATAGTAATACTGCATTATACCTCAGTGATTTCCACTGGTAGCTTTACACTATTCTCATTCTGCAGCCATTTCACCCTAAAGGCCGTGGATTCATGTAAGACACTGGATGATGTTTTTTGGTGACGAGAGAATGAGCGTTCAAGCTCCGTCTCACCCTGCCCGTGAGCCATGATCAGCTTTATCGAGGGACTTTACAGAAAATTGAGACGTCTCACACACACACACACACACACAGGGTCGATGTTATCACTGTGATCAGGTATGCACGAGAAACTCACTTGCCCTCTAGATAAGGAGGTACAAGTTTCCAGCTTTCTTCTGCAGTTATATCGTGTTACTAATATTCTGCCCTGGGCATGCACGCCTACACACAGACACACACACAAGCGCACACACTCACACAACACATTCATGCATGCACTCTCACTACAAGTACGCACAGGGGGCTACAGGAACATTAACTTCCACCTCTCCATCACCTTTCAAGTCACGCATTGTCCTTTTCACATGGGTTGTTCACATACAGCTGCCCAGTTTAAGCACATATAAGGGTGTCAGAGAGAGTAATGTCAGAAAGTGAATACAGTAATGCACAGAATAGTTTCAATTGTGATAAATGCAACAGATGACAGTATGCAGTGATGTTTGATTAACTTTACACATCATTGGTGTGTGTTAGATGTATACTGTATTAATATTATGTTACTACTATGAAACAACTACAGCAAACTGCTGTTCAAATGTATTTGATACACACAGACACACAGAATTGACAGGCTTCCTTTCCCACACATCTTCCTCAAGGCGTCATTTGCCCTTTTGACTCCAATAAATCAAAACTATAAATATATGACTGATTTATAGGCAACGCATAGGAGTGACAGGATGAGTAGCTTTGCAAACAGAAGCTAAATTGTTGGCAGATGTCTCTTATTATATATCAACTGCTGTCTTTGAACGTTTGAGTCTCCTTGTCTCAGAGTTATGTTGATTCATAGGACAATGAGAGAGCAGGTGAGCTTCATTTGGTTTGCAAATGTCAGACTGAAAGAGGCGTGTCTCATCCTTACAGCTGTGACTGGGGATTCAAAGGTCATGGCAGGGCCATGTGACAGTCTGTGAAACCTTATATTTCCTTGTTTCTCGTGACACATGTGGATGGTTGACTGTTACCTCCATTGTAGCCGACAACTATGTGTCTGTCCGCTTGGCTTTTGCCCAGGAAGTCAAATAAAGAAGAACATGAATGACCCCATTGTTCCATTATCTACTTCTTCAGTCATTCTCTAGCATTTCACAGTGTTTCCTGGTTCAACTTCAAGAGACTTATGTAATTATTATTCTATCAGACTAAGAGTAAAATTCTGTCAGAGCTGTCTGCAAATTCAGAAAGCATCCATTTTCAGGGATAACTGGGTTAAATTTGACTTTCTCAAAACCTGCAGATCCAGTGCTCTTAGTAAATCAGACATAAATGGAAATAAACTGGTGAGCAGTATGTTGACTGACAACTACAAAGACAAAAACTTAAATGGGGCCTATCCCAGCTTCACCTATAGTGGATGTTTTTGGCAGTGGGAGGGAACCAATGCAGGTATGAAAACACCCCGGGTCCTCATTAGGTCCCGGGGATTTGAACCTTGTTGATCTACCCTGTCTTGCTTGTATGATGCATATTTTTTAAAAATTCTACATAGCAGGTTTTCTTCCCTATCACCATTTTCCTTACAGACGACTGTCTCCTGCTGATAGTGTCAACTGAAAGCTTAGCAGGGGCGCCAAGATGACATGATGACCTGTCACACACACATTTATACACGACTGAGTCGAGTCTTGACATGTTCATTCAAAACCTTAAGAGTGAGATTAGATGAGAATATTGACAGTTAATACACACACCTAAAGAGGTCGGCTGGATGAACAGCTCCCATAGCACTAAATGGTAACCAACAGGTTTAAGGTGACGTGTCTGGAATGTAGAAAATCCTCTTTCATTAGGAGCTGCTCTAGCACTACAGGGCAGGTTAGGCCTTCCTGTATGTTGATGAGCTTCCCAGAGGGAACCTGTCACGACCAACTGCATGTGTGAGTATGTGTGTGTGTATGTATGTGTGTGTTAAAGTGGAGGGTTTAGCATGATCAAGTGGTTTAAGCCAGGAGAGATTACGTATGGGAACAGCTGACCACAACATGGCAAAATGGGAAGGCCAATACAAATCCGTCATACATAATTTAACAAAACTGAATTCACCATGATTAGCATAAATCAGGTTGTATTATGCAAAAAGATTGTCAAAAGTAATGTTTGCATCATCTTATGCAGTATCTTCCATCTTTACTCATGTTTTTAAATTCTAGGGCACCAAGCTACCAGCTCAACGCAACACTGCATCATTTTGCGTAAGTTTTTGGAGGGCGTTTTGATCTTTTGATCATCATTGTAGGGAAAAATTTAGTGTTTTATTTAGTTAATTACACAAACTTGAGTCACCCACGCTTGTAAATTTCAGTGGCATGCTGATACAAAAAAATCACACATTGTTCTTCACATTTCAATTACCTGCTCACCCGCAGGTGACACTGTGTGTGTGTGTGTGTGCATGTGAATGTGTTTGTCTGCTCGTCTGCTACTTGAGTAGTGACTCAGCAGAGTCACAGGGAGTTCACCCAACAACATTAAAACGTGCCAGGACTGTCATATTCAAGCTTATTTACAGGAAACCACACACACACACACACACACACACACACACACACACACACACACACACACACACACACACACACACACACACACACACAGGGAACAAAGTTTTCTGTATTTGACATGTCAAACTTAAATATATAGATAGATATTTTTAGTCTTCCATGCAGTAGGTGCTAGAGATTTACAGATGTAGGTAGCTGCTGTGGAATAAAATATACCTCTATAAATGTCCAAAAAAAAATTTCCTTATTCTATTTCCATCCCATTTTGCCAACATTTCCTTGATTGTTCCATAAATGTATATGAACCACACCAAGTACTAATCAAAACAGAGAGGGGTCAGGGTCACATTTTTGGACCAAACATTAATTTATTTCAGCATCTACCCCGTGTCCCTGGAGTTTTCTGGAAGTCCCGCTGTGAAAGCTGAGAGGGGTTGGGTCTCTTTACTCTGGTCAGGGCTTCGCTCCCCTGGCCCATCCCCATCAAAGGTCTTCTGTTTGGGTGTAAAAGAGTTTAGTTTCTGGGCCTCCCACCACCAGGCTGCATGGTGGCATGGAAAGAAGGTCCTGGAGTGAGCTGCTAAGTGAGCGGGGGCCAAGTGAGAGCCTTGGGAGTGACTATACAGAGTAGGCTGGCTAATGGTTCCCTCACTGGGGAGAAGAGGAATGCATGCTGGGGTAGAGGAGCGGAGACAGGGCCCTTAAGAGGGATATATGTGTGCTAATGTGTGTGTTAATTGCAGATGCTATTTGAGGGACATGTGTGTATGTGTGTGTCTGCAGACTGCATTTCCCTTCAGCACCCACATTTTGGGGGACTCTGGAGAGAAATGCATTCAACACTTCATTCATTATACTCAGTAGTCAGCTGTCATCTGCAGACACACGTCGACATGCACGAGCGCGAATAACAACAGCCGTATCTACAAGATCGTAACCATGTACAGTAAGCTCAGCATGCACATACATCAACACAGTGCTCGACACATTCATATGTAAAGCATGTCACTGATACCATCAGGGTTAGAGGTTTAATTCCTGCTGGAAATACCAGGAAAAAAATTGTATTTACACAAATAGTGGGGTTTAATTTGTTTTCTGCTTAGCCTTACAGCATGCAAACCTTATGAAGGAAAACACACAGAAAAGAGATGCAAGTCTAAAGATTTCTGAAAAACAACAATAACAACCTGTAGTTATTTAAATCAATTGAAAAACATCATTTTATTGATCAAAGATCCAAACAATAATTTAATGTCATTACTTAAATACTATTTAATATGGTTTTAAATCATATGAGTGACTGATTTTCATCGATGGTAAATTACTTTGTTACACTCTTTCACCTTGAATGAAATTCCACCATGTACAGAATTCGTAATAAAAACATTTGAAAATAAAAATAATAAATACAAATCTTGTTGCATAGTTATGTGTTCTTCTCTGTACGCTTTTCCTGCTGTGATCTGCTCAACTCCACTGTTTACCTGGAGACCTCTTGCTGGTACTTAACCTAGAACGGTGTTTGTTACAACGGAGCTCCTCAGCAGTCAGTCGAAGCAGACAGTGCGATGCATTGTCTGGCTGCTAAAGCGACCAGATGCCAGGTGTGTGTGGACACTGGTAAAAACAACCACCCACCAGGGTTGCAGAAGAAAAAACAACATCAATTTGGGGGGATTCGAGATCAAATGTAAGGTGTAAGAAAAATGTCACTCACACTTTTGGAGGCATTTCATTTTAAAATCTATGATAGATTCTAGCAAAGCATCTCATATAAATAAAATATACTATATTATATATACGTACATGCAACAGTGATCAAGAATTTTGTGTGACAAAATTGCAAAGCTCATTAAAATCAATATTTCTCTCCAAATGAGTACAGTATTGATATGTGACAAAATATATTAAAATATGACACGTATTTGTTCATGCGACAAAGTAACTGGATCTTCACATTCACACACTCATGCATATTTTATGTCATTATCCCCATCTCACCCCACTCATGTCTGCAGCTCGATGACACAGACAATAAAAGGAGGAAGGGGTGTAAGGATGGAGGGAAGGACTCGACTCTACTGTGAAAATAAACATGTGAAACAAAAACCCAGCTTTAGGATTGGGTTTCATTGTTGAACACTGTTGTTACTAAAAGAACCTGGGCAAAATAATGCACAGGATGTAAAGAGAGGGTGAGATATCAACATGATTCACTTGAGACAGTCTTTCCCAAGATTTGTGGTGTGGTGCAGAATTAAAAAAAAAAAAGATGAGTGAGCACATGTAATCAAATATGCACACACACACACACACACACACACACACACACACACACACACACACACACACACACACACGCACACGCACACACACACACAGTAATATGCATGCAAATATGCACAGAATCAACACAAGCTGGGGTAATTTGATCAGAACCAACCCTGGGATAACTGCACACATGGGGCGGGAAAACTGACACTGTCAACACAGTCCTGGGAATCCCCACAGCCAAAATCTACACACACATAAACGAAGCTTGAACATAAATGTATGGTTGTATGACCATGCAAACCTTTATCTACTCTGTTGACATGTTTACATAATGTTTACATGAGAGCCAATAGGTTATAAACTTCAAAGCAATCAGTATGCAGGATTTAAAAGCTTTCATTGATAGTCATACACCAACATCACAGGCATACAGGATCCACAGATGTATTCATTTTTCATTGTGGCTCACTGCAAGTAATTTTCTGTTTTTGACCGTGTATTCCAATCTCTGTCAAAAGCACATCGCGAGCTAGGGAGACTGTTGGAAGAGATGCCTAGCTGAAGTTTTAGCTGTTTTTATATCTATTTATATGTGTCTGCTTATCAGGCCAGAGATAATGCTTTCATTCCCATGAGATTCCTTGTAAAAAAAACAGAGCCTAGACTGTTAAAGCAAATCCTTATTGATCCTGTCATTCCCAAAAGCTTTCATTTCTGTATTTATGATCTTTTCATGAGCTTCAAGAGTATTTTACCCAAGTATTAAATCTCTAATCTGTTCTATTTAACATGAATCCTGAATCATATGCAGCCATGCTACTCTGCAGCCAAGCTACTCTCACCACTCGTACTACTAAAATGTTGAAAATGTTTGAAGTTTCCATGCGTGAGAAAACACGAAGTACTCTTGCTGTTTTCCTCTCACACTCGTCTTCTCTGCCTCACCTGTACAAAAGGTCCTGGGAACAACACACTAACTCTTGCTCTGAATGACAGCTCATGGCCCCAGGTAGCTAGCTCCGCCTCAAGGTGAGGTCTGACCATCTCAGGTTTCCATCTCAACGCCCCCATTCATCTCCTGCCTCCCTCTCTTAGATTTTCTCTTAATTCACCTTAAGTCTTGCTGCCCTGACGACGCTGCACGCATGCATACGAATGCAAAGCTCTGAAAAACCTTCACAACATGACAGATGGACACAATAATGCATGTGCACAAACTTGTACTGAATTGCGCAACAAATTCTAAAGACTCAAACATATTCCCATGAACATGCACACATTTAGTGTGTTAATATGAGTGATAAATCGGATTAAAATCATAGACACAAAACTACATCATTAAAAAAAAAACCCACCACATCCTCATCTGTGTGTGTGTGTGTGTGTGGTGCCTCAGGTAGCAGGGTTTCTATTACAGCGATGCTTCCTTTCCCAGGTGAAAAGGATGTAGTAAAATCCCACAGCCTCAGGGGGCTAAAGCACCAGTTGCTCCCTAATATGCCCCCGCCTGCAACAAGCCTGTTCACTAAGATCAAAATATGGCAGAACTGCAATGATCAGATTCTGATAACACCTGCACTTGATTTTCGTGTTTAAAAGCTTGCACAATTAATTCTGCTTGATTAGTTGCAAATCTAATGCTCATTAAAGGGCCTCATCTGATTCCTTTCCTAAGTTTGTATTCTGTTATGTCAAAGGTCACAGAGGAGCCAAGAAGAATCGTATATTTGGGAAGAAAAGCTAAAGGGCAAAACATTAAGATGAAAAGAAAATCAACATCAATCATATTAGTTTTTTTATTCTGTGGTGAGGAAAGCGCCCATACATATCAAACAATAAATTATAAAAACATGGAAATGTTGTTACTGGAAGCATGCTGGCAGCCCTTTATGAAGACTCAGTAAGCATATTATTGGTATAAATTTAAGTAACTAGGCTCCTGGATGGATTAAAGACTCACAGACTTTTTGCACTGCAGGCGGTTTTCATTTTCACAGTTTATTTGTGGACAGTGCTGTCATCCCCACAACTCATCTGGAAAAGCCGTCACATTTCTCCTGAACTAGCTTTTACAAAAATACACCAGTTTTGTACAATCATAATTCATTTTAACTCCGTAGTGCTTAAAATGCAATCCCTACAGTTTACTCATTGAGTAATCTGGATTCCAGCTGCTTGGCTGTTTAAACAAAAGCTTGCCAGAACTATCCTAGCCACCATGTGGACCCCTTAGTCACACAATTGTTTTAAGTGGCGAAGTCTTTACATTTGATTGAGCCACCTGCATCTGTACAGTATATCTGGAAAGGTACAGACAGCAAGGAAGGAAAGAGAAGACGATGAGGAGTACATGACGATGAGGAGATGGATGTTTTAATGAGGAAGGCTGGGAAGAGGGGTTACTACTGTGTGGATTAGTGTCTTGGGGTTCTGGTAGAAGTGCTGTACATGGAGGCCACAAAGAAGGACAGAATGAGCTGTGAGAAAATAAAACAAAAGAGGACAGGGATAATGTTCTCAGCCATTTAAATGAAAGTGCCAAAAAATGAGGTCCGAAATTTGTGTAAATTGAAACGGCCATACTTCAAGCTATTCATTTCCTGTGGTATCTGGGTAAATATTATGAACTGTACTCCAGAATACTAAGCATGCTATCCATCATGACTCACACAAGCCAAGTTTGAGCTCACTGTTTCTCCAACATAATTAGTTGGAGCATTATAGAAGCTATACAATATAACATGTTACCTAAAACAGGAATCCTGAATTTTACAAGAGGAAGGCATTGAGCCAGAGCTGCACACAGCTTAGGAAGTGTTGAATGAAATTCCATTACTCCATTTGATTTATTTTTTTTATTTCTGTATTTACGGTAAGTGTTTTGTGTGGAATTAATTATAGAAGAGGTTTTGTGTTACTTTCTTATTGCTTAAAGAATGACTTTACTTGGTTTGCCAGACACTGATATTTCAGCCTGGTCTCATTCCCATGGTGTCAAATACGTTTGACATCAAACATTTGTCATGTCAGGAAATGTAATGACCACGACCAAATGTCCCAGATCCTTTGTGAACGCTAACTGAGTAGTTTTTGAGCCCAAACATAAAATATTGCTTCACATTAATCAAGTATTAGCACGTCTTTGTGCATTGAAATGCTAAAGGATACCTCATGAGGCAAGGAGAAGCAATTCAATGCGGTGTTAGATTGGATTAGCTGGTAGAATGTGCTGCATGTATCTCCAACAATTTTTACTCCTGCATGAATGTAGATGGTTTAAGACAGGAGCTAAAAGGGCAAGAAAGATTGTTATTTCTGTTGTATTAAATCATTGATACAGTAATTCCTCAAATCCATCTATAAAACATATTTCATTTGTTTCTTAAGCTCTTCTTTTCTCTTCAAGTCAGTGGAACGTTACTGTACTAACAAATCAAAGCAGTGTTGACATCTGGTGGGACATTTTGCATATGCACGGAAGAGGGTTTTATAAACATGTAATAACATGACAATCATTTGCCCTCCTATTTGCATGGTGGCCGATCTCACCTTCTGCTTGGAGGGGGAGGAGCCCCAGACTTTGGACTGGTTCTGTACCCCCCCCCCCAACAAATATGATATTGTAGAATTCACACGGAACAGTGAGGCCCAGTAAAGCAGCAAAAGTAATGCCTCAAAAAAGTTGTGTAAAATGTGGAGCGAGAAAGAGAGAGAGAGAGAGGCAGAGGGTGGGAAAACTGGGAAGCCTCTCTCTGCAGGCCAGCTGAGATGAGGAGAGTGACTGGATGAATTTCTCCCCTCTTTCCAATGCCTGCAATGCTGGCTGCCAGCTGGCCAGACAGAAGCAGAGACTTCTGGGATAGATTTATGTGTAGCGGTGGGTCTAAACTGGCCACACATAAGGATGGCCTCTGAAGAATTAACAATGATTGTTCCAGTTGTTGGGGTATGTGTGCAGGATCCTGGCAGCCTGCATACGTCTGGTTTGCCTTGTCTAAGTCGCTATCTGTCAGAAATACTGCTGCAGACACACATGATGAGAAGCATTTGTAGAAACTCACACACATGCATGCATGAACACAGCCACCTCCTCATCCCCACTTGGCTCTGCATGAGCCGACCACAACACATGAAGAGGCTCTGTCGATGCAGTGTGATGACTAAAACTGCTTCTCATTTATCACTCACTTTTCAGCAGTGTCTCTTTTTCTGACCTCTTTACTATAGACACTCATCATAAATACCATTGGTGCAAGGAAATCCATTTCCCCCATGTCCTCACACATGTCCGCTAAAATGGAGTAATTTAAATGCTTGTCTAAGCAACAATTTTCATGTCTGAGGATAGCTGGATGAAATGTTCCCAATATGCCCTGTAATCTAACAGCGTCTGAACTCAAGAGCCTGTTTTGAGTTTGTACACAAAGAGGTGCTCCTCCACTCCAGAAAGAGATTTGTCAGGATTTTGAAACCACTGCTGACTCAGAACTGTCCTGCTGACCAGGATTTGTCTGCAGTCGCACATCACGGACTAAATGCCAGGTCATTAAAGTTCAATCATCTTCTGAGTTCAGTTCACAGTGTAAGTAATGACTTATTATGATGAAACTGGAATAACAAAAGAGTAATGCATGTGTTTTTTAAATGATGGTGACAAAAGATGGATGGACGATCTATTAAAAAATAGTGAAACAAATTGGAAATGACGTCTCATTACCCCATTCACTTTTTAATTCGGGTTTTACAGGAGAAACATGGTTGTAAGTTTTGTGTCTATAAAAATGTTTGTGATAAATGAGGCATGAATGCATATATTGACATAAATAAAATGATTTAATAAATTATCTAACTTATTATCTGGTTTCTTTATACCTTTAAAATAAACATTATTGTGATTTGGACTAAAACATTTTTTAAAGATCTCTACTTTTGTTAAAAAATACACAAACATTTTCCAGGCAAGAAGAAGGGGAAAAATGGATGGGAAATATGGGATGTCCCTGATCTATTTCCTGGAATTCACCAGGTGCACTAGAATTGAACAGTTGAACCCCTAAGTTCAGGCATGTATCTAGTAATTCATCCAAAAACATTTGAAAGCAGTCTTTATTTCCTCACCCAAACCACCTCTCTAGGGCCAGATGCTTTTCTGATGGTGCAGCAGAGAAGCAGCCACCCTTGATGATGTCACACTAATATGGCCAAAGAGTTTATAAACTACAATAAACAGTTGGATATGGCATTGGTAAACTATGTGTTCCCTGGCAACACCAAGAAAGAAAAGTCCTGATGATGAGGGCCATGGTTCAAACTCTGTATTCCTATTTTCTCCATTAGTTAGTGACTTTGATTTAACAACTCCTCTTGATCTTTCTCTGTAAGTCTCTCTTAACACCTTCAATCTTTCGCTATGAAGCACAGATACCATTTATGTAAAAAGATCAAGAACCAATAATGTGATAACATAATTTCAGTGCAATCCTGCAGAAATGGAAATGATCACATTGACTAATTATTGCAAATACCATCTGACGTGTGCTGTTTAACAAGTATGGGCAGCCCTGATTTATGGTGCATCTACAGCGTGCAGACAGGAGTACAGTGGGAAACAAATCACAAACTGTGATCTGTCAAAGAACATCTGAGGGATCCTGAACTAAACTGATCATTAAACACGAGCGAACACATACTCAGAAACTCTAGCGGTTTTCCAGTGGAGTAGAAATAACATTATGCTGCTAACTGTACATAACAAATTGACTGCCAATTGTCTCTGGAGTACCACATGGCCACCTACAGCTACTACGGTTGGCTACCTGGCGGTGTGACATGAGTATCGGGTTAGCAATTGATTGGGTGGCGTGTGGTGGAACAGATGGAGTAGAGAGGAAGTGTGTTCCCAGGAAAGCACACCAAACCACTGGGTTTTTCCACAAGCAGGTGAGGTGGACACACACAAACACACACACACACACACACACACACACACACACACACACACACACACACACACACACACACACACACACACACACACACACACACACACACCTCTCTAACAAGACAATTCTTGAACCTACGCCTCTCCCTCCCTCTGACTGGCTTAGCCTCTTCCTGGTTTTCTCTCCAACCCTCATAAGCTATTTGGTTCTGCATAGATCTTCATTATGTTTAATTACCATCTCAGGTTTCACTGGAATGAATGCACATGTGAATAACTGTGTGTGTGTGTGTGTGTGTGTGTGTGTGTGTGTGTGTGTGTGTGTGTGTGTGTATGGAGGTTTGTTCTTTTTCTTTCCTGACTCTAAAGTCATGTCTTATCTGCAAAGTAGGTTAAGATTAATCCATTCAAGACAAAAAAATCAGAATTGACACTTTCCACTGCGAGATTTATACTGAAATAACTGAAAGAATCAAACTGACTCTGCTGTGCTTCAGTAAGATTAATGACATCACTGACTGACCAAAGACAAAGCACGACTGCCATCGCTAAAAAAGGAGTTTAAATGATTAGGCTCCATGTTCAGGAGAAAGTAGGACTTTTAATTGCAAAGGTCATTATTGACCTTTAATCTCCCATTATGCTCCTTGTAGTCACTTCAGTGTCTCCACAAATCTGTTCTTTAAACTCAGACTTGCAGGTGTGATATTCTTCAGGCTAATTGACTGACTGATGTTTAGCTGGGGGTCTGTGAATCATTTGCTATGCAGTTTTACAGCCCAATACTAAATTTTACCTACAAACCAAAGCTCAGACACAATGCTTCCACTGGCTGCACTAGCAATATAACCTTCATGATTTTGTAAAATATTTATTTATTGACAATATTACCAAAAATTACCGAAAATATTGCTGAAAATTACCGGATAGAAGTTTCATCTGCCACAAACTATCCAAGCCAAGCTTCTAAAAAAGGCCTTATCTCTTTGGTGACCTTTAAATATGTGGATCTTTATATAAAAAAACAACAACAAAAAAGGACCACCATCTGCAAAGCTCTTTCTCCTCTGCAGGAAATGCATTACATGGGAACCATAAAGTGGGAAAAAACAAAGGCAACTGAAAACTGAAAATACCTCTGGGACAAGCAGATAAATTCTTTGTGAAATATTCCTTTCTACAGATTTATCTCGTTTTTGGGTCGGTAAGGGGGTAGCTTGTGTAACCTCCGGAAACAGGTAGCCAGTCATTGGGGCTGTGCTCATGAGTACATTAGTATTCTTCTCTATTCCTTTTTCTTTTCTTACTTTCTGCAAACAAATGAATGCCACACGTAGAAGAACATGATCTCTCACCATCCTTCCATCCACAAAACTGCAACTTAGACAAATGAATCACAAAAACAAACCTCTTGCACCGCAAGAACAGCCCAAATCCCTTTCTGTGCTGCGGTCTGCGGTGGTGGCTTTATTCCCTTCTCCACTGGTTGGTCAATTCAGTCTGCTGCCAGCTGTCTTTTATTAATTTGTTTGAGATATGGATATATTTTACCTTTTATAATACAAAATGTGCCTCTCCTGGACATCTCTTTTGAGTGTGCAGCCCACTGTGTTGAATTCTTCGTTGCAGCAGAGATCTGTGGGAGTTTACAAAATGAGCCATGAAATCCAGCTGCTGCGGGCACGCCAAATATCTCTCACCAGATAACAACATGTATCTGCACTGTTGGTGCACTTACAGCCTCAGAAGCAAGGGAATGTCTGGAGTTGTTCTACAATGTGAAAGGGAAAAATTCACAGGTGTCAAACTATAAAGTAGATGAAAACGGCTCATTACATGCTATCTGGGCAGGTAAAGCAGAGAAATGAACGATGGATTGGGAAAATAATCACAGACCAAAATCTGTCCCATTGCTACTCAAGGTGCACCAGTTTGGCTTACCCCAACCCCTCCCTGAAAAACACCCCCTTTCCCACAAATATAAAATGATTTGATTTTTTGTACCTGAAGTTGACTTCAACATACATGGTGACGGAGAGAGCAAGGTTTCCAACATCCTTTGGGTGACATTACTGCAATGTATATGATAGTAATAAATATTGATTAAATATACCATGTTATTATACTTTTACTATATTATGTTAGTATATTTGTTCTGTGTTTCCTCAAAGGTGACCCTTAGGCTCTGAACTCTAGGTTATGTTCGTGTTCAGGGGTCACTACCTTAGTAGCTTAAATCCATGAGTAATCTATGTCAAGGAAATTGTTTCCAGATGTGTTAAAGATACTCCATAACTACCGGGCCTCATATTAATGGTTTGCTGAAACACTCAACTAAACAAACAACAGCTAACTCACCTCATTCTTGGCTGGAGATGTCGCTTCATTCGGTAGCAGATGTGCTAACTGTCATTAGCTTATGTGATTATACCATAATCACTAATGGTTACGACATTACTGTGACAGCATTAGTGCTACAACACAAGTGCAGAACAGTGTCTGTAGAAATGAAATTGCCTCAGAGAATGTGTGTCGACATGAAAGTTCTTCTGAATCTGGATGCTTCCTGTACGACACCGGTGTACAACGATTTCACCAGACAATTCTATACTGGGATACAAAAACACACAACTCACAAAAGTATTTCTTTGTATTATTGGCACTATTAAGAGGACATAATTTCATTGCTGGAGTACAGACACAAAATAAATTTGGGTCAGATAATTGGAATGTGTATTCAGATTTACTCTTTAAAATGTCTTAGAGCCACAAGTCAAACCAATGACATACTACACTGTAACCTCACACATTGCCAGTCAAGGAAATGTAGACCAGTGGCTGTTGGTTTTATAGTGAAGAATGTTAGTTTGGTGCCAGTAGGGTCGATGTACAGTAATCTAAAAGTGGATGAGGATGAATGCTACATACTTTGCTAATATATCCTACAGATAAATAACAGATGAAATGAGAAACTATTTTTCTGCTGGTTACTCATGTTATTTTTAATGAAGACTCTCCACTTTCAATAAGGGTTTCTGCCTATTTTTGTTGTTGGTGTTGTTTACCTTGAATGCATCCAAACATTTTCTGTAAATTTAGCTATCACTCTTAAGTTAATTTGCTTCGGGAACATTTTAATAAAAGTCTTGGAAGAGTCTTCAATTAATGAAGCAAACATTAAATTGTTCTAAGGGCCAAATCAATCATTTTCATCCACTCTTAGCTATCCCTCTTAGCACATCATTGCTGTAATTAAAAATACTTGTTCCTCACCCAGCTCCTATTCAAGTGTGTAAATATATTAATGAAAAGAAAACATAGAAAAAGAAAAGACATTTTCTGGATTAATGACTTGGTCGTTTCCTAGCGTAGGTGAATTCCCCCTCAGCTCCCTCTTCCTTTTCTCCCCTTGACAAAATGGTGTTAGTCGGGGTCCCTGTGGGACGAACATGAGATTGTCACAAGATATGCTTGAACATACTTTGCGTGTGCATACATGAGTCAGCAAGGAGGATAGACAGGTCTGCATATTGCACGTTTCCATTTGTGTGAATGTGTGTGCCAACTACAGTACAGTATGTCTCTGAGTGAGAGATCTCATCAGTGTTCAACGCTGAATATGGATAAAGATTTTTTTGTCTACAGTATATTCCCAGATGTGGCAACCGCGCCCAAAAGTCCCGCTGTCAATCACAAAGACCAACTGGGGGTCATGACCCGGGAACAGGAAGAGGCCTTTCAGTCCCAGACCCGATCTCCTAGCACTACCCTGGAGGTAATCATAAGAGATGAATCTGGGTGTTTAACTTACTCACTCAACATAATTTTTTAAGTTTTAATTTGCACCTGGCTTCCATGATCGTCTTCAATCAATACAAGCTTATTATTTCAAACGGTACGTAAGAGCTGCAGCTGTTCGTGGTAAAATAACTTCTCTCTGTGCCCAAAACTACACGCCACTTTAAACATAATTAGTTATGGAATACTAGACATTTTGAAAAGGTGCCTGAATCAGCAATTCCTGTGTTTTTCTTTTACAAATCACAAGATTGCAGAGCACTTATAATACATTAAAGTACCTAACAGTACTCTGTGGAATGCATGACATAGACTAGAGGAAACCATAAAGGTGGACTGGTGCATGTAGAACCAGAAGTGCTGTTTACTACTGATGGATTTGGAGGGTAAATGTCTCAAAAGCTGCTTTTAGTGCCCTGCTTCTAACATTTACATTACCTCATTGATGATGTACCTACCAATCTCTCTGTATCTATCTACTCATCGATCTACGATAGTCGCTGTCTTAGGAATACTTGGCAAAAAGTTGGAAAATGAAAGTCATTTCAAGAAGGAAAAGAAAGACAACTGAAACAGAGATGTTTTGAAGGAGCTGCGCCCTCGCTCAAGAAAATCTGCTAGCTGCTGTTTGACTTCACCTGACTGGGGAGGCATTAGACCTGTTGCCTTGGTGCAACATAAAAAGTTACATTTTCTCTCCTGAGGGATTTGGAATACAGTGGTACCTCTACTTACGAACGTCTCTTCATACGAAGTTACGAAACGCCTCAACAGGAAAATATTGCCTCTTGTTACGAAGGGAATTTCAGGATACGAAAGGTAAAAAAAACAGTATGGGCTGCTACTCGCAGCTCCCAAAGTTTCCTGAACGCAACATTCTTACAGCGGCTCTGCCATTGGCTATTACCTAGCATCTTCCTGGCATCCCATTGGCTAAAAGGGACCTCTATCGTATGTGTCTCTAGATAGGTGTCTATGCAGTGTCCTCGTCATTCGGCCCTCGATCCATGCGGTGTTCTGATAGTTTTACGTAAATATATTCACTTTTAGAGTATCCACTATGGACCCCAAGAAAGTGATGGAGAAAGGAGGAAAAGAAGAAGAAAAGAGTTTTTTTTGTCCATACAAAGCAAGAGATAATAGAAAAGCATGAAAAAGGGATGCATTTGGGTTGATCTCGCCAAAGAATATGGCCCTAATTTATCTACAATCTCCACGTTATTAAAAAAAAAAGGAAGCCATAAAACACCGGGAGTTTAAGGGATCACGTGGGTGGTTGGAGAAGTTCAAAAGGAGGACTGGAATTCACTCTGTTGTTCGGCATGGTGAGGCAAGTAGTGCATGAACCAAAGAGGGCAAAAAACAATGAGGACAGCAGTTAAAAGGTAAATGACCCATCCTTTTTATTTTTTTCATTACGCACAATTCTCATTTATTGTGTAATAATCTAATTGTAACATGTATTTTTTACATGTTTTGATGCATTTTTATGCTTTATAAAACATTTATGTCTGAACCTTTGGGGGGCTTGGAACGGATTAGGGCATTTGCATGGAAAACACGTCTCTACTTACAAAATTTTCTACTTAAGAAATTTCTTCCAGAACCAATTAATTTCGTAAGTAGAGGTACCACTGTATATGACTGTGAACTTATTCTGAAGATGAAATGTAAATGTTACAGCTTTCATATAGGGACCTTTTCAGTGTGACTGAAAGCATTTGCTGCATTGCACATCCTCAGCTTTCTTGAAAAGGCTAATACAATCAGTAAAGACAGAGGAAAAAGCAGTAAGAACAGATTTTCTTCCCTCCGGTACTACAGTATTTGTGCATCAGTGGATCCAAGTTTTCCGGATTTTTTGAGCATCCAGATACGTAATGAAGTACGTGAACGCTTGACGGAGAGAGTGCGAGAAAAGGAACAGAGAGACAAAACACATGTAGTGTGTGTTTGTCTTAGAGCCAGTAAATGATATATACGTTTGTGTGTGTGTGTGTGTCCTGGCACGTGTGAGGTGGTGTGTGGGCGTCAAGAGGGAAAGCTCATAAAACCCATGATCACACTGATGAGGTCACGGGGAGTGAAACCGGAGAAAGCCTTTCATTTCCTGTCTCATTCCATTCCTCTGTCTCCTTCCTCCATTCATCTATGTCTTCTCTCTTTGCTCTTCATTTTTTTAAACAATGATGTCTAAAACCAAACTTTTTTCATCCCCTACCTTCAATTTTTTTTTCTTTTTTGCTGACACTGGAAAACAAGAATACAGGGACATTTTTGTGACTCTTGTTTGCACTCATCATAAACTCATTCTTGGCTCTGATGTTAGAAACCTTCATTTTTTTCTGTGGTTTTTACCACCAGTACTGTGTACTAAGAATTAAATTTCAGTATTTTCTGTTTTCAGGAACTTAAGATTATTTTTACTATGCCCGCCAAGAAAGTTATGGTTTCACTGTCATCTATTTGTTCATCTGTTAGCTGGATTATACAAAACAACTTCATTTCATCAATTTCATCATAGTTAATCCAAATTAAATAGCAGGTTATGGATTTTTTCCCAATAATTATATCTATTAAACATAAAATCACGACAGATTATCTTTAGGGTTAAGGTTACTAATTGGACTTTGGTGTATGTATTTATACATACACATATAATGTCACAGAAAGTTGAGGTGATATCCACAAATATAGTTATATTTTACCAATGATTCAATACCAATAATAATCTATATTATTTCATATTACTCTTACATAAAAGACAGACTTTTCTGCTGATCGAAGAATTGTTAGAGATCTAAAGAAAGAAATTGATTTCTCCACTCTGCTTCCTTGTAAAGTCATTTTAAGCCAAAACATGCAGTCAGTGGGTTAACGCAAGAAGAAATATTCATCTTCACATGCTCAAGGAAACAGATTTATGTAGAGAACATAAGGATAAAACTAAAAAAGTGAGAGAAATCAATGTTATACACATCTATCTTTGGGCAATCTTCATTCTGAATGTGCTACATGTCTAAATGGTTCTTTTTTGGAACCACTGTCACAAAGTTCCTGGCCCTGGCAGTAGCTGTTACTGCTATAATTTGACACACAGTCTTGACATTCATCCACTTTGAGTCGGCTCATCCTACATCTGACCAAAGTTGTTATGGATAAGGGGAAGTTTGCAATCCTTTAAACCTATACACAAGTTTGTTTCTTGCTGTTTGTTTTAACAGGGAGTCTGAGACATGAGGTATAAACAGAGACAACTTTTCTGTTCTCAATGTTCACCTGGCATGATGCATTTATTAGCTGGGAGAGCCATTCCCTCCTCCTATTACGTGGAATTAAGAGTTAAGACTATTTCATTTCCACCTGTCTTCACCGCTGGATCTTGACCAAAGATGACAGACAGCTCTGCTCGGCCACTTGGAATTTTTGTTATTTTAGCTTTTAGTAACCCAGGACAACAATTGCTGAGATGTTTTTATGAGCAAGAGTATGAAACACATTTGTTGGCTACCCATCAATTTTCTTCACATTTCACCAAATCCACCAGTCACACCTGAGCTCACTCCATAACACAACAGTAGAGCAGCATGGCACTGGAGGAAAACAACTAAGCAACCACTCCTGCTGTTACTCCTCTTATCATGGGCTCATCACTGGTCAACACTGGACACAAACTCTGAGGGCCAGCAGGGGCTGGCTGCCAGATTGCCTGTCCCATCTGTGTGCTCACGTTTAGTACAGGGAGGAAAATTAAGGGCGGGAAAAGCAAGAATGATGCTGAAGGAAGCTATGTCTACTTGTACGAATGTATCGGTTCCCTAAAACAAAAACACTGGATGCATTAAAATAGGACATGCTGCCAAAAGACAGTATAGTAGATCAAAACAAACACAAGACAAAATGATGACAAAGTGAGTTAATGTCAAATAAAATGAGCCACACTGATTAAAAAATTGAATCTCCTATGGAAAAATGAAAGACAATGAAATACAGTATTGGAGTCCAGCCTATGTGTGTGTGTGTGTACATTCTTCTCAGATCATCACTAAGCAGGCTGCCACTTGTGATTAATCTTGATTGAACATCTATTTGTGTGTGACTAGAACATATTCTATTTGTTCCCCCAAGGGGAGAAAGTGAAGCGGCAGCACTAACAGTGATTAGGTATTCTGCATTCAGCGTAACGTTTAGCACAGGGGACCTCAGGCTCTCTCTGAACTATATTTCATGTATTTTTTTATTTATTCCAGTTTCATAAAAACAAATTAGATAATGTGGATTGGGAGTCTGGGATTAATTTCAAAGCAGCTGATTAGTGTGTGTTTGCATGTGTATGTCCTGGGATAATTGTGTCTGGGACAATGCCTAAAAAGCCTTCAGGCTTTACTGCAGTCTGGGAGATAGAACCCCCCCCCCCCCACATACACACACACACACAGACACACTCCTCCTATCCTCATTTCTGACCACCCCCAACCTCCCCTCAGCCAACCCATACTGTTTTCACATTTTCCTATTATGTGATAGAAAAACTTGTTCTTTAACTGGTGTCCTCTTTCCTCTTTCCATGATTTAACACATCTGCTCCTCTATTTCTCCCACCTTCCTTTTCTCCATCCTCGCTTTTTCCATTCTCATCCACGTCCCTCTTCTCTAATGTGAATCAAATCACAACACCAACTGCTGAAATATGATTTTTTTTGTTTTGTTTTTGACACTATGTACCCAGAGATATAGTGGAAATATTTTTATTATCAAATTCCTCAGATGCTTCAATCAAGTATCCACGAACAAAGTCAACAGAATCTGCCTGGATCAGCAGAACATTTGTAGTTGAAGGTGTGTCAGTATTTGCATTAAATTTAAATAATATATTCACAAAAACAAACAAGAAGCTCAAGTATGATCCTATATGCACCACTGCTAAAAGTATTACCATGAACCGTGCTATTGGAGGTGCCTCTAATGCGCAGTAAACAGTAATAATGCACAAATAGAAAACCAGAACGTTTGCACAGGTCATAAACTCTGTAACAATGAGTAGCGTTCAATCCACTCCCACAAACAGGAAGTCAGCCAACTATCAGCAAGATTGTCATGTTTGTCTCCAGGCCAGAAATTGTTTGATGTTTGATTTTATTTCCCTGGACTTGCAGCAGCTGTTCTGGGATGGAATATTTCAAAACTGAAATTAAAAAAAAATCTTTTTTTTTTTCAAATGAAAATTTCAAATACAGGGCAATTTCTTAGTATTCAGTATTCAAACAAGAACCACATTTGCTGTCAAATAACTAGATCGATTTGTATCTCTGTAGCTTTGAGTAATTTTCTGTCATAAATTCTGTCCAATTATGGAGTCTTAAATAACAGAAATGAACTCTACTGCAGTACTCTGATCAGATCTAGACCGATCCGTCCCCTCTGAGGGTCCACGTTCAGAACCCGGACCTCCACACGTTCCCCGGGTCCCAAGGCCAGACTGCGGCGGCGCTGGCTGGCAGGCAGTTTGTCAAGGGTGATATTACTTTTGTGAATGAGGCCGGAGCGGCCAACGCCGATGTCTACGAAAGCCCCGAACAGAGTTGTGTTCTCCACTCGGCCCGTCAGCACTGCACCCACCTGCAGATCACTCATTGACACAATGCCTCGTTTAAAGTCCGCCTGCCCAAAATCTGGGGATTGTAAAAAAAAAAAGAGAGGCAATATCAAAAATATGAAATGACTTAATCTCTTTTTAATGGAAGGAAAATATAGGACTAAACTAGTGCAGAGAGAACACAAATAATTGGCATTGGAAAAAAGGATTGAGGAAAGCAAATGGATTCACAAAAGCATGGTGTAGGGCATAACTGACAAATAGATATTACACCTCAAGCACCAATCAAGTATCTGCATCTGCAAACATCCACGTTTCTCATCGTTCTATTTCAACTCTTTCCACATATTCATGAGGGATTGTTTTCTTTTCTCTAGCATTAACACAAACAAGGAAGGCTTGCACCCCAGGAAATAGTCTGGTCCAATTATCCTCCCCACAGCACTGATTTCATGCGGTAGCCTCAACCCATCTGTTTACTCAGCTGAGCACTGGGTAGGAATCCTAGTGCAGAGTGCTGCAACCCAATAAGGCCAACCTGAGAGTGAACCTTGAAGTGAAGAGTTAGCCAATACTGACTGGGGATCCAGACTCCTCTATTTTCTCCCTGCATACAGTACAGGTTGACAATCAAGTATCAAGGCACACAGTGCTAGTTTGCTATAAAGACTTTTCAGCACTTTTGTTTTGTCTTAGACCAACAGGCCAACATAATTTGTCCCGTTTCAGTGAATTTATTTTTTAATAATAATTCTAAAGATTTTCCAGATTGTTCCCTCTCTTGTTCGTCTCAGAAGGGAAGTTCTCAAAGACTATTTTCTCAAAACAAGCTTAGTTAAACGTTAAATTCCCAGGGCCAGAACAACCTCCTCCTGTATTCCATACACCATGTTCATTTCAAAATATAGACTTATATAAATTGAGGACAAAATTCTTCCTGAGGAAAACAAAATTGAGCTACAGAAAAGTGGTTTTTGACTGAGTATAATTATATGGGTGTGTTTACGCTTGACTGAACGTATGAGAATTGTATTAAAGAGAAAAGCAGGGGTCTTTCTGCATTTGTGTAAGTGTGGCTGTAAAGATATTATGTCCAAAAACACAGTCTGCTGGACCCATCACATCATAGCGTTAGTGTTTCTGGGCTGTAGGGAGGAAGGGTGAGCACTGTCAGATGCTATCAAGTTACACTGCCAGGACATGCCTATTATAATAAAGGCAATAGAAAAGCCTGTGTGTGTTTTAACTAGCAAACCAGTCAAATAGCTGGGCAAAATACAAGTTCAACTCTGTACCAGTCTGCGGGGGCCTATAAAGGACATTGTGAGGGAAAGATGAGAGACTAAGAAGTTACTACGACTGCTTGGTTGCAGATTCATGCCGTCTATGAAATTTATATGATTGTAAACACAGAGAGTTTTGTGTTCAGTGACAAGATTTCAACACAGAAACATATGTGTAGTGATACAGATGTTTGGCACAGATATGAAAGATCTAGCTATGGTTTGGTTCAATGTAGATTCTTTTAAATTGATTAAAAGGGGTTTCAAATGAACAATGCTTGAAAAAAATTGAAATTCATGCCTGTGCATTTTCCTTAGATTTTTTTTCTTCTTTTATTCATGTCTGTGTTCTTCCTAAATTTCATGACATAAAGTCTACTTAGACTACAGACAAAAAAAAATCAATGATCAATATTTCAGCTCAAGTTTAAGAAGCAGATTCTTACTTTGTCGCATGTCAAACCCTGGAGGCTGCGTCAGGCCATCTATCACGATCTTTAGTGTCTCCGGGGTGGTGTTGACTGTCCTGGACAGTTCATCCATGCTGCTGTTCCCCACTTTCCTCTCCACACGTTGTCGCAGGCTTGCACTTCCAATCTGTTCTGGATTTCCACCCACTGTGGACAGAAATCTGCAGGGGAGTGGAGATGGTTCAATAACATTAAAAGCTTTATCAAGGCTTGATAAGGAGAATAAAATAAAACTTCCAAATGGTACAATTTCTTATTGCATTTAATATATTAATAAAGTGCGGCACGGTGGTGCAGGGGGTAGCGCTGTCGCTGCGGAGCAAGGCGGTTCGTGTCCCGCTCTGTGTGGAGTTTGCATGTTCTTGCCATGTCTGCGTGGGTTCTCTCCGAGTTCTCCAGCTTCCTCTCACCTCCAAAAAAACCCATGAGCTTCAGGTTGTTTGGTCGTTCCAAATTGCCCATAGGAATGAGTGTGCGCGTGCATGCTTGTCTGTGTCTCTGTGTGGCTCCATGGTGAACTGGCCCGGAGTTTCCCCCGCCTCACGCCCTAAGCCAGCTGGCATAGGCTCCAGCTTCCCACGACCCCCCACAGCGGATGAAGTGGTAGACGAAGATATCTATAAAGTTTTGTCAATTCAGCTGTGAACAAACAACCTCATGTAGTAGCCAGCAAAGAGCTGGTGCCTATCATTGAGTTTTAATAGTGAGCCTTTCTAGCTGGGTTAAAGCACTGGCACTACAGCATTGACTGACAGACAGATCTGGACTTATTGGGGAAGAGAGATGAAGACAAACAAAGACAGGATGCAAGGAGAGAGGGAAATACAGACAGATCAAGAAGACTGATGTGGAAAAGAAAAAATAAAAGAGTAAGGATAGCAAAGAATCAGGAAGTAAGGAAGTAAAATGAATGCAAACCCTTGGCAAATGTAAATGAAGGAACAAGGAGCTGGGGCAAAGGAGAGAGAGTGGGAGAGGTGTGGGAGTAATTACACACAAAGTCATGAGCAGCCAAGTCGGGGCTTTGTGTACTAAAAGCACAAAAATACACATTTACTTTACCCCCTATTAGATCAGGTAAATCCACGGAGGGCTGTAAACACCCTCACACCTAGCCGCATGGAGCTGCCTCCACTTTGCTAAGGTTGGACTGTTTGTCCATCTGTCAACTGCCTGGAAAACTCTCCTTCTATTCCTTTACTGTAACAGGATGTCCCACCTCCAAAATGTCTAGACGGCTGGTCAAGCTGCACCATTTAAAATTCAACGAGTCTGAGATTTAACTCCAAACTAATTAGGTCGTCTACAGTATAAACAGACTGGCATGAGCACCAGTAGCAAATAGGAGTTATGGGAGACAGTTGACGTGTGAAATGGTGCATACAGCATGCACTATTTAGAGTTGGCGCTTTCCACGGCTAGTGATAAAATGCATTTGCCACTATGCATGTGTTCATGTGTGCACCAGCTGGGTCGCGTCCATGATGGATGTCGCTCACTGGCAGCCTGACGCCAAACCGGCTCCACAGCTGAACCCCCCCTTCCCCACCCCCTATGATGGACACAACAGGTGGAAGGCAACATATAAGAATACACACATACAGATACACCCACACACACAAAGTTAATTCATACAGCACTGGCAGAGGCAGGGACAGTGCGGATGTAACTGGACACAGTTTGTGTACAAATGAGACAGCTGTGAGCGGAAAGACCCCCGCCAGCAAAGTCACTATTTACCATCCAACAGAGGGAGACAAGCTGAATTATCCCTGAATTATCCCTTAACACCAGCGGGCCGGATCAGCACAGAGTAGAAGCCAGCCTAGTG
This sequence comes from Antennarius striatus, assembly GCF_040054535.1. Lineage (NCBI taxonomy): Eukaryota > Metazoa > Chordata > Actinopteri > Lophiiformes > Antennariidae > Antennarius > Antennarius striatus. The sequence continues at coordinate 6,766,615 of NC_090786.1, read as the reverse complement.
TTCTGAGACACATGTCATATCGCACCCCCCCCCCCAGTTGGAATCCAGCCTGAGACCTTTGCTGCTGGTAAATCCCACTACTGTCTTACACATCCTGTCTTTCTCTACTATGTAGAAATTTGCTAAAGTGCCAAGAAGAAAGACAATCTCAAAAAAATATCTGAAAGTGAAAGCAGGTTGATCATATTGGGTTCTCATAAATTATGAGTGTAATCTAAGGGGAGGGGGCTGAAGGTGAAAACGATGTTGAGTCAAGATCAAGTTGAGTCCTGGCTCCAGATCTTACAACAGTTTCAGTGGGTTCCACTTTCAGGTTTGTGTGTGTGTGTGTGTGTGTGTGTGTGTGTGTGGTATTGGGTGGGCTATGAAATAGACTTTATCCAGGCCCACAGCAAGAATCCACTCTGTCTAACATCATAGCAACATTGAGCCCCGACTGTTATGCATCAGAGAAAGATCCTTCAGAATGGACCCCCTCCAACTCTGAGCTAGGATGTCATTCATAGAACGGACTGTTAGCTAGACACCAGTAAGTCAAATTTATTGATTTGACCAAAAAAGCTCCTAATGGTCAATCCTCCACAGCTGAAAAAATATGAGTGCCTTAGCTGTATTTGCATTTCCAGATTTCCGAAACAAAGGTGGACAAATTTTGTGATTTTTTTTTTTTCCTGTGTGTGTGTGTGTGTGTGTGTGTTGTATACGGTTACAAAAAGAGGGTAATGTGTGGGCTGTAAGCAGTAATAGAGGATCCAGTTTCACTAATGTGATGAACATGATATTCCCCACACATCATAAAATCACACAACACACACATGCACACACAGAAGCATCAGTTGTAGATGAGGATGTGAGAATAAAATGAGTCAGCTTGGTGATTCCCTGAGAGCTTATGCTGCACTCAGTCTGAGATTTCATTTGTTTAGAGAGGAGAGGGGTCAAAAGCATCCAAAATTAATTAACTGAATAAAGTACTTTCCAGAATAATAAACTTTAAACTATTTCAAATTAACCACCTCGAGGAGCAGCCACCACTCTATGTGGCTTTCCTGCCTCATCATCAGACCTCAACTCCACAAGCCATCTTGTTCAACCTCCTTAAGGGACGTGACATACTGGAAATACCACAAGACACACTTTAGGACATATTTAAAAAAATAAATAAATCTCATGTTCTGCTAGACTTTGTCAAAAATGAAGTCTTGAAATAGTAAAATAAAGAAACTGTGGATTTGGCAGAAAAAAGCAACCGACATGATAGAAGTACTGACAAACCCACAAACTTGGTTACTTAGATGAAGATACACAAAAAACTTGATGTCATCACACATCTATACAGAGGGACACACCCACACACGCAGTGAGCCCATTAAAGAGACATCAACATACTGGGAGTGATGGTTTGAGCCACTGGTGTCAGGACTTATGTAGACTAAACACAGCTGAGTGACGACAGCTGCAGCAGGGAGGGTTCTCCCTCTATTTCTCCGTCTGTGTGTTTCTCCCCGTGTGTCACAGGGCATGGAAGCCTCGGACACATGTTGGGCGTGCTTTCGATATCAGCATCAGCATATAATGATCACCTCTCACTCCATGAAGCACACACACTCACACACACCATATACGCACACACAGATGAACGCAGGCAGCAATGTATCTAGTATTTCATGCCTCTGCAAATCAAATCAGATTCTTGAGCCATCATGCAAACATCTCAACCCTTATATAAATGTCTCCCACACATACATTCAAACTTGTAGATTTATTTCACCCCATACAAATATTTTATACACACACACATACATATAATTGGTAGTGATGGTTGTTGAATGGGCTGTACCTCTCAGCTACATGGTAGGACTCAGGGTGTATACAGGTCTGGTCCAGGGGGTTAAACGAGGACGGTATGTTGACACAAGTCTTTCCTTTGCTGGCCTTCCCCGCTGGTTTCCCCAGCACCGCCGAGGCAGGACGAGACGAGGACAGGGCACTGTCATAAACCATAAACCAAAGGGGGTTTAAAATAGAGAGAAAGTCATTGGGAGCTTTCATGTAAAAACACATTTCCTCAAATTACAAATATAAATCTAATAAAATTTATCGAAAGCCTTTAAACATTTTGTTGCTATTTTGCACTTTGAGAAATTTCACTGCACTACAATGTTTTTTTAATTCTTTAATTCTTTTTTTATTTGTGTGTGTGTGTGTGTGTGTGTGTGTGTGTGTGTGTGTGTGTGTGTGTGTGTGTGTGTGTGTGTCTTGACCAATTTAAACTAAAACTCCCTAAATTGCCAGACAGCACTCCATGAGAGAAAAACAATATTTTCTGTGATTTAATTTGACATTTAAAAGATATTTAAGGAAGGAGGCAATGAAAAACAGAACTGGACATTTATTTGTGCTTGAATGAGTCAATGTCCATGTAGAAATAGCATGCATTTCAGAGATTACCTTGTTTGCAGGTTGATTCTAATAAAGCCAGCACACTGCTGGAAGGTCTTGGGCCCCATGCCTTTGACCCGTTTGAGCTGCTCCCTGTTACTGAAGGGACCGTTTTTCTCTCTCCACTCTGCAATACTCCTGGCCCTGCCTGCATTCAGACCTGCTATATGCCTGGGAGATCAAACAAATGTAAATGACAAATGATTCTAGTTCATACCAAATTCCTAAAACAGAGAATCTAGCATAGAGTATTGTACAGTTGGTACACTAACACTAAAATGAACAGGGGTAAATCAAAAGAAGCGGTTCGCTGGTATCTAGTAAGTATGTCACTATGTCTAGTTTTGGCTAAGCAATGAAAAGAGGCGACTTGAAACTCAATTAGGTCTGCTCTGTCAATGTTCATAGTGACTCACTCACACACGGCAGTGTCAACACTCAACATAATACCTCAGTCATCAACACGTCTGTGTGTGCTTAATGTGTCTATGTTGGTACCAGAACTACTGGCAGGAATGGAAAAAGCTCACTTGCAGAGCAGACGTATAAACAGATGACCTGATGCCTGCTTTTCAGCTAATGCCAGCTCGTTTCACTGTTTGCATCTACCATGTATGAGTCTGTGCGCGACTAAACTTTAAATTTTCTGTACTTCTGAAATAATTCTGCTTGTTACTGCTTGTATCATAACTATGTGTCAGCATGTATTCTGCAAAAGATAAATGCAAAATCATGTATACATGTTGAGTGAATGTGTGTGTGTGTGTGTGTGTGTGTGTGTGTGTGTGTGTGTGCGCGCACGCACGGACGCATGTTCTCATTGAGCATCTGCCTATGCAAGTGTGGGTGAAGCTCTGCCATGCTGTGACTGTTACGGGAAACTGTTTGTGGTAGAGCTTTACGCTCTACTTTGCCTCCAACTCACTATTTGCGTGTATGTGTGTGTGTGTGTGTACTAGCTTTATTTACGGTATATGTCTTTTACATGTTGTCTACCTCATCAGTGTCTCAGAACAGATGTTGATGTCCACTCCCACAAAGCTCACACATTCCTGCACCACGCCATCCAGGGCTGCCTTCAGAGCTTTAGCTGACACATCATGCTAGAAACAAACAAACAAACAAACAAACAAACAAACAAACACACACACACACACACGCAAAGTTAGTTTAGCAGACAAAACGACAATAACTTAAGTCATCAGTCAAACGGTTTCCACCAAACCTTTCTAAAACCCACACATAAAAGCCACACAAACGAGTGCTGACTCAGAAGGTTTTTTGTTTAAAGGTAGTCACAATCATTTAGGGATAACATCATATTAAACAGCTGTCGATTATCTGACAGTGGTTGTCTCAATAGTGTGATCTTCTGTCATTTTTATCCAAAATGTCTACAAAATTATGATTTAAAGGTAATGGAGATTTCTTTTTTACTAGACTAAACTGTTTTGTTTACATAGACCCCACACTGTATATTGGCTGACTATTATAACCTGTTTTTGATAAATGTGATATTGTCCTATATCTGCACAATTTTCCTGAGGAAATTATTAAAATTTCTAAGATCCAATAAAAAAATGCCAGCAATGAAATACTGAGAGATTTGATTGGCATGTAGTAAGCAGGTGAGACAGAAAGAGAAAAAGTGAGACAGAAAGAACAGCAGGACAAGGAGGGGGACAGAATATTTAATTTGGCATTCAACAACATCTGTCTACTTCAAACAAGGCTCTTGTTAAAGGTATTCCCCCTCCATAAGGAGCCACAAGATTAAACCTATACATTTAACAATAAAATATGACCTGGATATACTTTCGCATAATACATCCTGATAAATTGGGAGTGGGGAGGAAAGCTCACAATGTCCAAAAATTAAGTGAAAGGAAAGGTCTGTGTTGTGTAACATAAAGTAAAAGATCCAGAACTAACACATTTCATCAAAATAAGATATCAGAGAGAGATTTAAGATGTTATGAAGAGTGGCGACTACAGTTCATGTGTGTATGGGAACGGGAGAATAAAATGGGTTGTTCTGTAACACGATCAAGACCTGAACAAATGCAGACGACAACAACGGCAGCTTGTAAACACACCCACCCATCTAAACAATAGCAGGACAAGAACTATGAGGACAGTGTGAGTGTGAGACAGACCAGATGCTTCTTATATACAGTATATAGATAGATAGATAGATAGATAGATAGATAGATAGATAGATAGATAGATAGATAGATAGATAGATAGATAGATAGATAGATAGATAGATAGATAGATAGATGTGATATCCACATATCCATATGTGATTATAAAAGCTGAATACACCATTTAGTATGAATAATAATGATTACAGATTTGCTATTTTATTATGAGGTTTACAGGGGGTAATGTACTATATGACACCTGGTAGGGCATGTCTTTTATTTCTTTACTGCTGTGTCTTCACTCAGGCATTTATGCATCCATGACAGGTTTGTCACAACGCTGATTCACGTGTAAACCAAACAGTTCACCTGCTCATCCTCAGCTCCACCAATGTAGACAGGGGTGTGAGTCTTTCCCTTTCTATTAAAATAAACACTCTGATTCTTGCTTTGTTGATTTGAACAGTAGATTGTCTGTGTACCATGCTACACAACTGCCTCTTGACAAGAGAACTTGGTTGCAATATACTGTGTGACGATGGAAAGTCAGAAGTTCTCTCCGTGTCTGGAAGAAGTCACAAGTGTATATGCCAGTTGATGGGGAGACTGAATTGAAGAAAAAATAAGAACAATCTGATAGATTTTCTCTGCTTCCAGACTTGATCATTAGTCAGAAACAATCCAAAGTTCCCAACAAATCAGGTCAGAAGGTTTCTTGATTCCCAGTAAATGTTTGCAGGAAGGTGAGCGAGAGACAAAAATAGTCAGAGATGTGGAAATACAGTGTAATGCCACACCACTGGATGCTTTCACATGAGAAAAGTGAAGGTGTGCGTGAGTGAATTTTTAACCTGCAGTAAAACCTCAACGAATGTGTTCTTACATTCTTAGTGAAACCTAATAGAGGTGGGAGCAGCAGCAGAGGATCTAAGACATAATCACAAAGATGTGTGTGAACCTCAGTACATAACCATGTTCAATTAGGGATGAGAAAAACTGAACGGAAGCTGTAACCTGACCTTATCAGTATTCATTTCAACTAAGATAGAAAAGAAAAGTGATGTGCTTGTTTGACATAACAACGACAAAAGAATGAATAAATTGACCAAACTGTTCAATCACTTCCCTTACCATACAGAAGTCTCTTCAGCCCCGTGAAGTGGATTATCAAGCACAGTTATCTGTACTAAAAGAAAATATCATCAGGAGTGGTTTAATATGTAGAGAGTAACTGTTACAGAAAACAAGCAAGTTCTGCTTGATTAAAAGGAAAAACACAATTCAGTATGTACAGTAGGTGTCGATCCTGAGGCCCAAGTGGCCCTCTGCTCAGTTTACTGACCGAACCGATGGAGTGTGTCTTTGTATTTTTTAACCAACTCCTGATTCATATATCCCAGTTTTCCCTGCTTTAATTTTTTTTTTTTACGTGACTCTGTAGGATTCCTTTCTGCAGCTCTACTTCTAACTTCTCTACAGCTGTCTTCTTAAATAACAGCTTACTTTCTCACATTTCATTTCCTACATTACCTATCGTCTGAACCATATCCTTCCTATCTAAATTAAGACTTCAGGATGCTGTGAAAATACAAGGTGATTTAATACCATAAAACTTTTAATGCAAACTACATTGTTGAATATATCCCCTGTCACAACAAAAGCCTGACTCGGTTCACTTGAGGCATACCGTCACAAACTTGAATTTCATCCATTCCACAGATACACTACCATGCATTTTTAAAACCATCCCCACGTCTCGGTTTTAACGCCCGGACCCCCTAAACCTCAAAATCATCAAGAGTCAATGGACTGGATCCCTATGTGTGAAAGTCATATTTGGATTGGCGGGATACGCAGCTGAGCGCAGCCAACAAATATACAAGAACAAAGTGCAACTGTCTGCACCTTGAATAACGCTGCAATGTTAGCACATGTCAATCACAGAGAGAGAGAGAGAGAGAGAGAGAGAGAGACAGAGTGAGTGAGAGAGCAGTGAAATACAGGAGAGAAAGACAGCTAACTCAAATAAGCTAAGGTCCCTTCCTTTATACAAAAACACAACTACAGACTTCCTTTGAGTACATATTGCCTAAAATCACATATTATGAACTGAAAAGCAGAAATCAGTTGTGGCAGAGAGGAAAGAGCTACAGATTAAAGTTGTAAACTGACAATGATGGAGATGTTTTAGAGCTGACTAAACAAAATGCCATTTTACTGAATAATGTCACTATCAGCCCGCAAATGGAACCACAACGGACCCATAATGGCTGCTGGTATCAGTGCCACAATGCCATCAATAGTGGAAGGATAGATCTATGATTACCAGGTGTAGAATGATGTGGAATTACGACTCACATGTAGGCTGGGACATTACAAACTTATTCTCATGTCCTGTAAAGTAGGTTTATTTGACTATTTATGTCTTTTTCATGTGTGTGTTTCTATGTACGTGTTTCTTCCCCTGTATATGTGTGTCATGCTGCAACATTTGCACACCTTTACCATTCCCTCTCTGATGATCAAAGGATTATCATTCACAAACGCACAAAGGTGCCTGAGGTTAACTGAAGGTCATATACTCCTTGATTGACAGCTTCTATAAGGACTCTGAAACCTACTTGTTCAACGTGGTAAAATATTACAAGAACAGACGCTTAGTTCATAGTGAGGGTGTGTGTGTGTGTGTGAGAGAGAGAGAGAGAGAGAGAGAGAGAGAGAGAGAGAGAGAGAGAGAGAGAGAGAGAGAGAGAAAGAGAGAAAGAGAGAGAGAAAGAAAGAGAAAGAGCCATGAGGGACTACACAACAGAGAACAAGTTGAAAAGCAGGCACGGGAAGTTCAAATGACACAATTCAGTTTAATCATTTGGGTAAAATGTATTATGAAACATTCTATGATATAAAAAAGAAAGCGGTTTGGGTAATCTATCAATTTTAGAGACTTTGATAAAATATTTGTTTGTTTAGTCCCTGAACTTTTGGTTTTACTTAAAACCAAAGGCCAACTGCATATTTATCAATGAAAATACTTAACACTACAGAAACACATGCATCATCACTCAATGTAAAATGTACAGGGCTGCAGTACGTAGTCTGAAATGACAGCTGGTAAATGTTTTATAATTTGCTGAGTTAGTAGAGAATTGGCATAAGCCTGTCTAAATCAATTATACGGTGACAGACAAGTCAGCTTGACTCATGTCACAACTTCACTCTTAGGCACATAAGCACCTAAAAGCGTGATTTTTTCCCCCACAACTCAAAAGGTAGAGTCAGGAAGTATCAATCAATCTCAGTGCTTCATTTTCTTCTTGCGCCCTTTCCTTGTCTCAGCTCTGTCTGCTCCTGTCTCCCCCGAAGGCACTACCATTCAAGAGTAAATGATAGCACACAAACACATTTCATTGGCTGCAAACAGACACACACAGCACCCCAGGCATAGGGCACTGGTGTGAATAGCAACATCATTTGCAATAGGTGTTGGTGAAAACCTCAAACCTCATTTTTTAAGTCAATACCAACTCGCCTGAAGGTGCAGATTTCATATTTTACCTGGCCGGCTCTACAGAAACTCAACACCGTCTATGCTAAGCTAAACAAATACTTGTAAAAACACAAAAATAACAATCCTAAGAGATTAAATAACAAGCAACTGGAATTCTTTTTAAGTTTCAAAACATTTCACCTCTCATCCAAGAGCCTTCCTTGGGTCTGAACTCTTACGTTAGAGGTGAAATCTGATATCACATAATTTAATGGCCTTGACACGAGACCCAGCTACTTCCCAGCCGTATCCCGTACAAGATTGCTGCATAAAATGAGTCAGTGGTTGAAAAAGTGTCTATTTTACAACCATTTGGGCATCAACCACTATCTTCAGCAGAAGGTCAATGATCAGTGTGATAGTGAACTGGCCAGCTCTTCCAAGTCATGGCATTAGCTATGGAAACTCGATGTGAAACAAGGGAAAAGGAAAGGAAGTCATTGGGACAAAAGGAGAAAAATGGAGTGAGTGAAGGAGAGCAGTTGAAAGAGTCCTGGGTGGAGAGTGACAGATTTGTTAATAACCGTCTTGCAGGCAATGTTTTCTCGCACAGCAGTGTGTGTCTGTGTGTGTTTTAAAGTAGCACTCAGAGACTTGGGAATTACCCAGCTGTCAAAAAAACCATCCCAAACTGAAGAGGTGACTGACAGATAGAGGAGCTGTCCAAAGGCCACACCGACTAAGTCTTTGATTTGTAAGGAAACAAGATTCTTGAAATGTTTGTCCAATGTGAGTGTCTCAGATCAATGAGAGGATCAGGGGACTATTAAATATAGGTTACCACTAGTATTAAAAAAGAGAAATACCAATAATATCTATTTTTCCATTAAAACAGACGTATCTCTGGCAAAGTCAGTGTTCAGAAAAACCTATCGGCCAGGGGTGCTGTAGTGAAAACACTGTTCCCACACCAATAGTTATGTCCAATCTGATTTTAATGGGCCTCACTTTTTCAGCCCTCAGCTCATTTCCTCCTTTCTGTCAGAGCTGTCACTCACTGGGTCAGCAGAGGGAGAAAGAAAGAGAGAGCATGCTGTGCCAGCTGTCTAGAGTTACATCTGCCCTTATGCTTTTTGGGTCTAATGGCAATAAACTTTCACAAAACTCAAAATGCCATGAATCACACAAAAGAATTTGCCAGAAGACACACATGCATGAGTGCACTTTTCATACACCCATTCTGCCACATATACATTCTTACATACACAACCTTAACCCTTACTCAGAACAGGGATATGGTGCGCTATGCTGTGCGTTTGTGTGTGTGTGCGCGCTAACACACAAACCAAAGTTATGTCCCATCTCATATCTGTCAGCACCCAGAGTTTATTTACCTGGTTATCATTTGTTGACCTAGTCACATGATCTGAAAGCAGGAGGTGCACAGGCCTCAGGCACCCCAGGGGGACTGGTCAGGACGTGATGAGAGACACACTCTGCCACACATATATGTAAGCACGAGCACTTTGCACAATACAAAGCGCTTTCTCTGATTTTGTTCTCCCTCTTAACCTCGGATATCTGTCATCTCTGTTTCTTTTGTCACACATATTTAATCCTTTTTCTGCATCGACTGCTGAAGATAAAGGAAGGACAGTGTTATTCACTGTGATGGCCTAACATATGGATCCAAACTACCCAATATGTAGAATCCAACTGCCTTAATATTCCATCCAAATACCAGCCACATCGACAGAAAATCACACATACACTTGGAATGACCAAAGTCAACATTGAGTCGAATGTTGTTTCATCTGTACACACTTGAACGCGTACGGACAAGCAAGCATACAAGAAACAAATGTTCAAACATACGTCATCCCTGACCTCCATTAATTGAATTAGCTGTCATCCTTAACATCATCTGTTGACACAGACCTTAGCCAAGTTTATCTACGTCCTGATTAGTCCGTCTTCTATGATCCTGTTTAAGTTTTTATCATTCGGCCTGTCGCCGCTTCAGTTCCTCACTCACATTCCCTGTATGCCTCCAGTATCGGCTGCAAATGCTTTATTTGTTTAGCCTGAAATGTGAAATCCACAGCTGAACTCTGCAAAGATCCCGAATAAAATCACATCAAGCTTTTATTGAGTAATATTGGATTTCTTCACTCTCCTCCTGTGAACAGTGGTTGTGAGTTGGTGCGTATTATATAATTATGATGCCATTTTGGTCAGAATTCTCTTAAAAAGACCATTCTGGTTAAATAAACAAGAGAATAATGAGCAAAAATAAAAATACACATTCTGTGACTTTGTATAGCACATTAGCCATTTTACAGCAAAGAAGTAACGACTGCAGACAGTGCAATAACAAACGCATGTGTGCACAATTGTGGTTAAGTGCTAATGTGCTTTTACACCACACACACTTGTCTGTTCGTCTCTTAGCTGCATTCTAAGTGACAGCAGATGTTCCACCGCCCCGAGACAGACGGCTCTCACCCACAAGGTGCACCCGAACATGGGGAAGATGCGAAAGCAAACCTACCTGGTATGTTCCGATGCCGATGTGTTTGGGATCGATCTTCACGAGCTCAGCCAATGGATCTTGTACACGTCTTCCAATGGACACTGTTGACACGCACACACACACATACAAAAACATACATTAGGTTTCATGTCTCTTGAGAATCTGTGTTTTGTGCTTTTTGTTACACTGCTATCTGAATCACCGTTATTGAAAATGCAAATTTATTTTATTTATAATTACTGAATATGCAAATTGTCGACACCGCTGGCTCGAGGCAAACCAAACTTAATTGTCATTCCTCCAGCCCCAGTAATAATAATTAAAGCTTGGTTTTAAATGAAGTCTTTGCACCTGTCATTTTGCTTCCTGATGGATGTTCAAGCCGTGAACCTTTAAAACCCCAAGACCTGAACACACTGACACGCACAGTCAAATTTAGCACACAAATAAACACACACTAAAGTAGTGTTGCTCTTAGCAATGACGTCTGTAAGGCTGCAGCCTGCTGCTTCACATGAAGCCAAATGTCTTTTCCATGAATATGCTGTCAGGTCCTTGTGACAAGGTGAAAAATTACAAACAACCTTCCTCACATACACACCATAATACATGACATAACCCCCCCACCCTTCCAAAGAAATATACAGACACACTGAGGAGAGAATAACACAAGCACTGTTCACATTCAAAGACAAAGGATGTGGGAGGACTGGGACAGAACACCTTACATTTTTATGCCTGGGTTATTTTATTTTAATAAGTTGCTGTCCAATATTTGACAAAAGAAATTACCTTTCTTGATTTTTCTACTTAACTTTTTTTTATACTCTAAAGATTAACAAAATACAAACGCATGAATTTTACAAATATAACAACTGCAATTTGAGTAAAAAATTCCAGATATAATTTCCCTGCTCTCCCTGCTGGCCGATGTTTCTCAGGTGTCTATGGAGAGTGTTTCAGTTTTAAAGGTCATGATGGAGTGTGCTGCTTGAGTTTTGGACAACTGAAGCAGAACCAACAGATGAAGAGGAAGACAGGGATGTTATTGGACCTCAGAATTATATCACATTTGTCCGATTGTGATAATCTGAGATGATCACAACTGTAAGATCGCTGGAATTGCATCCACTCATCTGTACAATAATGGCCGAATTAAACAGGAATATACTGTAATTCCATCACATAGTTTTCCACTATTTAGTGTTTGACTGGGGCATACTGGGAATTAAATCCACCTAGAGTGTCATCCCGTTTATCTCTAAAGCTTGTTAACATTTTGATCAGCATCTTTCAATATGAGCATTACAGGTTATTAAGTGGCAAAGTCAGATCTATCTCCCCACCATAGGACAGACAACCCAGCCTCATGTTATGCTACGATGGTCAGATAAAAGATGGCAATTAAATTATTAACAGCAATTATTTGTATGACAATGACAGGTCAGCAAAAATGCCTCGATCATGACAGCCGTAGATGAGATGTAATAAGGGGAGTATGTCTGGAATCAATGGCTCTCCTCTCCTCCGCCCTGACTGCTGCCTGAGAAAATATTTAGACAGGGATGGAGTTTCAACCTTGGCCTTGCTCTGTGCACCAACGAAACTCCCCAAAACTCTTTAAAATCCATTCTATCTGACTCGCTCCCCATCTCGCTCACTAAGAAGAGCTGAATTGTTAATTAAGTCCATCATAACTCCAGCACGACAATGAGAAGAAACGGACACAAAATTAAACTACTGTATTCCGGTCCCTTGCCCCATAAATCCTTGAGGCAAGTTAACTCTTCTATTCTGTCACAAATCATACGGCAGATATAATCTGAACACAAAGAAATCAGCTTTATTGAGAGGGGGTTGAAATATCACCACTAGGTGTCCAAAGATTACACAGCAAAAGCCGGGGCAGATGGGACAATGCCTGTAACTCAGTTACCCACATACTATGCATCATGGCCATTTGTTTGGACACACAGAAACACACTTTCATCAAAGGGACATATAAAATCAAATGCAACAGATTTTTTATGTCTATCATTTAATGGTATAAATATGACTCTCATGCTGCCGGCCACAAGAAACCAAGATTAATCCAGCCACACATGATTTATAGCTTTTATAGAGGAAGTCTGTTGGAAGCATTTGTTCTCCAAAACTTTGAGTCGTTCATTTTCTTTTTTCTCTATTTCATGGACTTAAATGTGGAATGAGAGCAAAAGAGAAATATGCTAAATTAATTCACTGATGGTCTGATCAGCATGTTTTTAGGGTACTTACACACAAATAAAGTGTGTGAGTAAAATAACATGTAGTAAGTTGCAGTTTTGGGGGTTTACTTCCTGTAAAAGTATTTGACAATTAGAGATGAGATAATTGGTCGACAGAACACCAATTCAAGATAGTGAGTTCATTCTTTTGGATTTTTCACTGTAACAATCAATATGAGCTTGGATACCTGCACTCCTCAGGTTCGGGTCCAGGTCTGGCATCTCTTTGACTGCTTCCGCACTCACACTGTAAATGGATGCTCCAGCCTCGTTGGTTATACTGGGGAATTAAAGGGAAAGGTAAAAGGTCAACGAATGAGAGAAGGAGGAGAGAAAAAAAGAAAAAAACAAACATCAGTTTCTGCTGTACAACAGACATGGAAGGAAATCCAACACTGCCTTGAAACTTATTAATAGAAGCTTAATGGTAACAGCTGCTCACTCCTTTGTAGGTTGGGTTCATCCTCCAGGGCAGACAATAAAGACAAGAAGAGCACTATTGATGATCCAGCTTTAAAATTAATAGCAAACAGAAAATACTGGCCGGGTAATGTGGTGCACACATTGAGTAAAGTCAAGAATTGCAATGATCTGACAACCTTTTTATGAAATAACAGATAGTACGATGGTGTGTTTTTTAAAGCGCATGATACTGAGTCAGCAAACCTTCGCAGTCCATTGTCATTTTATGTGACACTACAGCCATCTAGAGGTCATTGAGATGTACTGCAACTCATAATCAATTTAGACGTCCCACTTCTACATGACAGTTTGAAAAACAAGCTTTGAATTAAAGAAGTTTTAATAGACTTTAGTCATTAGGGTTTATGACTCAAAACATTTTTTGTGTCGCTTTAAAAAAATTTCTTTGAACATTATTTGATTACATACATAAAACATTGGAAAACTTATTTTATCTAACATAAACTGCGTTTTTATAGAAAAAGTCTGAATGAGTGATGATTTAATCATATAAGAACACCCTTGTTAATTTTTCATATCGCTAGTCAATAAATCAGTTTCAAAGAGGAGTGTAAATGAGCTGATATTCATGCACCTCCCATCTTTATTACAGATGTAAAATCACATAAATACTATAATTCTTGCAAATGAAATGATTGGAGATGGCAGCATATGATATTGGTTCACGTGGTAATGTATTCAGTCTAAAGTAGATCGTTATCATCCATCAGCACACAAGCAAGAATGGTACAACAACACTACCGATACCAGTGTTAATGTTACTGACACACAACTGAAGCTGTCATGTTGTTTAGTGCTTCCATTCTCTCGGGTGAATGGAGGGAAGCAGGACTGGGAAAAGAAAAAGAGGTCTTTTCCCTTAGGGCTGGCCAGTATGAAGAAGGGGTCAACACCTCCCCAATGTCCATAGCTCTGAATGAGGCCCACACACACACAAACACACACACAGCCAATACCAGAGGCCTGGACTTTGCCACAACAACCTTGCCAATTTCTAGTATCTTGTTAATGAGTGGCAGAGACCTTCTGATGAGAATTACATTTAAATGAACTCGTCCTCCCTCTTTATCCCCCTCTTTCCCGTCATCTCTATTCATTACTTCCTCCGCTTCACTGTTCTTTTTGTCAGCTTCCTGTCCATCGTGCTGACAGCTGACATATCACCATGGTGACACTACTAATGAGCACAGACACATGACCTTCAAGGGGGTCAGAGGAGGGCTGGTCATTAATCTGACACGCACACACACAGACACAAAGAAGCACACAATTGTTTTTGCTGAGTAACATGCAGAAGATATTATTTAAAAAAAACCCACATTTTTTAAACTCACAAAGCCAAACTCTGTTCCAGCTTTAACTCTTCAGAGAACTGAGATATTCACAGCAACGCCTCATGGAGAAAAAACAAAATGTGCACTATCCTCCCTGTTCTCTTTTTGAAACATCACAGACAATGGAAGTCAAGTAAAAGTGTGAAAGTTCCTTATGTTGCCTTTTGTTGAAGAAAGACTGAGAGAACAATAAATCAAGTGACGAGTATAAAAGGGGAAAAAGATCTCAAGAACACAGAAAAAAAAGCAGAGCACGAGAGGATTTGGAGAGAACAGAAAGGGAGGCCACCAGCCCCTATCATGTCCAAACTAATTAACGTTGCTGCTGGGGCAGCTGGGTAATAGCACCGTCATGGGTGAAGCTGTGAGCCCACACTGAAGGCTGTCACCATGGTGAGGGCATCATCCTGGCAGCCAGCAGAAGGTTGTCTGCTCTCTGGCCTAAGTGGGAGGATGGTCAAAATGTGGACACACACATCTGCACACATACACAAACACACAAAGTCAATGGTTGCCTGGTCGTGTAAAGTGATGACTTGGTGACCCTGTAGGGTTATCACTAATTCACACTCTCAACTGTATACTACATACACATACTGTAGAAACCTACTTTAATCCCTGCTCTGTCCTGGGGCAAAGTCACAAACGGGCTCTCCAATCCAGTCGTCTTTGAGACACACCCGTGGGCGTGACACAGACACACAAACACGGCCGCCCTGAAGGAGGATTGCATCTGAAGAGATGGATACACACTTTGATACCTTATTACCGCCTTCTGGCTCAGGAATCCTGTGTCTAAATTAAAACCAGTTCATGAGATCAGTTATAAAAGACAAGAGGGTGATAATATCACCAACCAATCTGATATGCAGGAGATTAAGTTGGAAGGAGGAGGTGGGGTGAGGGCTGAACTCAAGGACTTTGACATTTTAAAATTAGTTATTTAGGATGGTTTCAAAAATTTGAGTAGAGAAACAAAAAGTCTTTAACTTGTGTGGACCTGAAATGTCTCCAATAAATATAATCCAGAATTTCCTTCCACTACTTTTTTAATTCTGGATTTGTAATTGTAATTTGTAATACACATAAAAGTATTTTGACAAAAGAACAGACCAGCTAGATAAAGAAGCAAATGTAACATAGCTTTCAAGCTCCACACACAATGTGTCATCAAGTTCTTGCCTGATGCGTTACCTTCTATGAACTCGGTTCAGGTTCCTTGTCCTCATTTTACTACCTTAGAAGGAGCGCTAATGTCATACTTTACTAAACCAAAAATGTCTCATCCAAAACACACAGACACAAGTTTATCTGTCCGGCTGCTCAAACAGCTTGGGCCCATTGTTCAGTCAGCTGCAAAGCTTGACCTCAGGGAGACAAATTGAGGGATGCACCATTTTCTGTCTCACACAGACACACATGTCGGGTCCAAAGACGATGACATTTTTCACAGAGAAAAGCGTTCAAATGGCAGGTGTCAAGGGCCGTCAGTCTCCAGCAAGGCGCTGGAAGGCAGACAAACACACACACACATACACACGCACAAACACACATGTACAAACTCCAACTGCCAGTGTGAGGCACATCTGAAAAGAGCAAAGCCTCACAGACACTCATGTCAATCTGGGAGCAGGCCCTGCACTTGTGTCACGCACAACTGCATACACATCCCAAATCAAAAGAACACATGGCGTGTCGCACAAACTCATGACACGTTTGTTACATTCAGGACCATCGCAAGGAACACTGGTACCCGGGGAGGGGGGGGTGGCATGTGGGAAGGGGGGGTGGAAGAAGGGACAGAGGCTGACCACCAGTCAGGCATGCTGGGAGGGGAGCGGGGGCTGCTGGTGATATGGATGAGACTGGAAGATGTTCTCCGTCCACCACCTGGAAACGCTGAAGCGACCGCTAACTCTACTGCTAACCACCCTCTGAGAGATGCTTGTGGTTGTGACTCAAACTGTAAGCATTCACATCCAGCGATCTCTCCACGTGTCTATGAAGACACCGTTAATTAAAATGTATAATTTGTCATTTAAAGAAAATAATATCACATCATTAAAATGTATAAAATACCCTTTTTTGAGTGTCTAATACTTGTTGAACACTTTACTTCCACCCTTCCTGTCGGTCAGAGACATTAATACGTTCATTGCACTCCTCTGAATACAGGGATGCTTCCACAACCAGGCTGAAGCCTTTCCATGCCTCTAAATCTATCTGTCCCCCCTGTTCCAACTTCTAATACACCTCCAGGCCATTGTGGGGGAGGAGGGTGGTCATCAGTGCCCAGATCTCACTCATCATCGCTGGTCCTGCCATTGTATGTTCATCACTCACCCACTCCAGCCCTGGGAGCATGCCTGGACACAGGGCATGACAAGGGATACACACATCCTCACACACACACAGTCACAAATACAGTTCACACTGTCGTCCTCCAAGTCAATCAGCTAGCCAGTAATAATGATCTCATCCCACCAGGAGTGAGCTGGAGGGAGAAGACGGTCAAGGACTCGGTGATTTGAGAATGTTCCCACTGCAATGATTGAAGCGCCCTCAGACAACTATGCGTATGAACCAGTCAAGGAGAGAACGATGGGAGGGATCTGGCCTATGACTGTCAGTGAGAACATGTTGGTAAAATGTATAAAACAAACTTCATTACATTAATGTTAGACAATACTTTGTGTGTGTGTGTATGTGTGTGTGTGTGTGTGTGTGTGTGTGTGTGTGTGTGTGTGTGTGTGTGTGTGTGTGTGTGTGTGACAAATATTCTTTAGCTAGTCTTGCCCTCTCAAACACAGGTATAAAAATATTTATATTTATATAAAATAGTATGAACATAAAATTGTGTTATTAATTTTGTGCTCTTTTGACATTCAAGTCAATGATAAAACATGACAGCATGACATAACTTGGATCTACCATGAGAACTAGCTTTCATTATTAACTCAAACATTATTTCAGAAAAACTTCATGCTGCTTCAAATAATCATGCTGCTCAGGAGGCAAGCTGTTAAAATGCTCCTATTCACTTTGTAAGAGGAAAAAAAAGTAGTTTCTTCTCCATGTAACGGGTAGATATGCCACACTTGAAAACAAAATCGATATTTGCTGCTGATGACAGGAACCTTTAACAATATGCAATACTGTTTATGTGACAATTCTTGTTGAATTGTGAGTTCTTCTGGAAAAGCAGGAAGCCATTCATGGATCAGCCAACAGATCAGGACTCCTACACATCCCATGCTTACATGTCTACGTGTGACATGTAAGCATGAAACCCAGAGACACTAGCTGATTAGGGTGACAATGGTGACACAGCCCACTACGCGCAACACTGCAGACCGTACACACACAAACACACACACACTCCCAGACATCTGTCTGGCCAGTGTTGAGCATTCCTTAAAGTCCTGAATGCTCCTCAATTCAGCGCTAAAGCACAGTAGCAGACAAGGTCATGCTGTTCCGGTCCATCCAGGAAAAACACAAACACACACACACGCACGCACGCACGCACGCGCGCACACACACACACACACACACACACACACACACACACACGAGATGTTTATTTTCTAACCTGTCACATGCTGATGTTTAGCAGGAGGTCTTTAAATTACTCGGGACACAGATGTGTGACAAACATTTCTGCAGTGGGAGCCATCACAGGCAGACATACCTCGTCAGTTCCATCAGACCACATGCTGCATAACATCCTGCAGAACCTCGGTCATTCATAGCGGCATTGTTCAACCTTAATCATGTGAGGTTACTCTGTTGTAAATCTAATGAGGGAAGAAAAGTTGAATCTGGTGACGACAGTGAGGGACTTTTACATCTGATCCTGTTAAAAGGCTGTTGTCCTCGGTGACAGCTTTCTTACAGCTCCATACAGCTGTCACACTGGTATCATGTAAAAATATGTTCTTTTTGTTCTACATGCATGTGTGTGTGTGTGTGTGTGTGTGTGTGTGTGTGTGCGTGTGCGTACGTGTATGAACACTGCATTAAAACACAGATGTATTGTAGATACGTTCACAGCTGATTATTTATTCCAAATAAGTAAAAAGAGCTGTGAGATAATACTTACGGTGGACTGACTCCTAACATGTACAGACAACAGAATACATGAAATAATCCTGAATGACTAATCCTATCATTATTTTAATTATGCTGATATATTCTAGATTCATACTGCAAGCTTTGAAGAAAAATGCTTTGTGACACATGGAGGAAAATGCACTGTTATTGCATTTAATCAACTTATGGAAAAATATTTAAGATGCCTTCTACAAGACATCACTCTGGAAATTAATATTTGAGAACCAAGTATCAAAAATATTGATGTTTATCAGACAGAACTGATGATGACTATGATACACTGGAGAAAAACCTGTAAAGAACTTTCTCCTGAATAGCAGTTGGATCTTGTTTTAGAATGACTCTATTGTCATTATATTAGCAACACCTTCTCTGCAGCTTGTAAATAAGCACTGACACAGTCAACATCAATAATTTAATCCCAAATATCTTTTTCTCAAGTATTTTCAATGCTGAAATTTGCTATTTTAATTAAATAATGGGGAAAGACGATGCTTCACCTACATAACTTATACATAAAAATCAAAAGGTGTGTCAGAATTATGGAAAAAGTGCCTCAGTTATTATAATCTACTTAAACAGAGCCACACACACCCACACAAACACATACAGTTAACAGAGGTAAGGATGTCCTGCAGGCTGCCATTTCTGGCTGTCATTCCAGCTGAGCACTGAAGCAGAAGGACAGAGCGAGAGAAAGACAGGCGGGTGGAGAAGAAAGGGTGTAGACGTGTGGGGGTGGTGGCACAATGAAGGCTCGCAGTGAGACAGGAAGCAGATGGTGAAAATGAAGCTGAGGTTGTTAATGAACTTCTCCATTGTCAATGCTAAGAGGAGAGGAGAGGAGAGGACACTGCACTTACAAAAACAAATCATCTATGTCAGTATTAAAATGATCTATCATTGATTAACAAGTATGCTAAACTTTAGTTTACAAATGATTTTGTAAGATCAATCCCACAATCATACACACCACAAGGACGATCTTCCACGTAACAGGAAACCAGACGTTAACATCATAGGATGCTCATTTGTGAGACTTGAATTTAAAAACCCTAAAGATTTTTCCAGAAAAGTTGAAAACTAATTGAACACTGTCTGGGCTTGCGCTAGCCAATCACCACTACGTCACAGACAAAGTAAATTCCAGAGTGGCTACAAGGTTTTTAAGCCTGTATAGCCACAGTGGCATTTTTATTTTTAGGAAAAAAGGATAAAACTTACAACTTTTTTGGACTTGTGAAAATCCCCGAGCGATAACATAAGAAAATAAACTTTTTCCTCGCTCTTTTTTCTCTTGCTCTTTCCAACGCTCGCCGCGCCGTTTTTTGTGGCTTACTCAATTCTTTTACACTGAGGCGCAGTGGCTTAGTCATACTACCTCCTAGTGCAAGCCCAGAACACTAAGTAACAAAAAGTTGTTAAATAAGTAGCATCAGGTTGTGAAACACTGATGTGACCATCAGAAGGTTTTTCGTTATTCTGACAAGGTGGGCAATATTCTTTTTCTCCCTGCAACATCTAATAAACATCAAAATGAAAAGGTTTTATTTGGGCAAATCAACGTACTAAATGATTTATGTGTGACTATTGTTGTTTGGATTCATTAAAAAAGGATAAATGATGGGAGCAAAGATAATGGCAGCTGGTGAGATGGAGAGAGACAACACAGGAGATAAAGCTGTACGTACAGAGGACTGAAAAGAAGCATGCAGAAAGATAACTTTATGTTCTAATAAAGACCGTGATTCCACTTTATCGTCTATATTTCCGAGCCTACATCAGTCAGCATCCTAAGAAACCAAAGAAATGCAGAAGACCAGACAACTCAAGGCAAATGTCATCTGGATAACAACAACCGCTATAAGCCTTCAAAGCCTTCATGCACTAGCAAAAGCTTTTATTCCACAAATCATATTAAGGCAAACGCAGACCAGTTGCACATGTGTTAACATTCTGCACTAATATAGTTCATCATATCATGTAGAGGAGGACATTCAGTCGGCACCACATCAAACAGAAGTCCAACATTCTTATGTGATGGGAAAAGGACGACTCGTGTCTTTAGCTCCACTGGAAGACCAAAAAGAGACATTATATCAAGATGTGTGACGTGAAGTTTGCTTCTCTCTGTCATGAAAATGATCAAGTGGAAGTTAACTTAATAAACTCACTGCTTTGAGCATTTCTGTTCTTGCAAATAGACAGAAAATGGAATTTTAAAAGAAATAATGTGAACTATTACCCCAAAGATGTGACCTCTGAGGTGTGCATGAACACAAAGAAAATGAGAAAGCTCCCAGATGAAGGCAGCTCAGGATCATTCTAGGCTATGGTCTCAATGCTAACCTCAATTCAACAAACACACATGGAACTCAGCAGAGTGCAAAAGGGGGAGAGCAAGGAGAGGCCAGTGGTTATTATGCTTGGACCCAGGTTCTGCGGTGTTGTATTCTGAAGTGTGGACTGGGCTTGGTTATAGACACAACGTGAACCACGAAATGTCTCTTTAATTGGGCCGAGGTCATAACAATGTCCAGATGTCTTTAATAGACAATATTCCTTGATGGACACATTCCAATCCATCATTGTCTAAACCCGTGTCCCGCTCCATCGCTCCCACATTTCTACTTCATCTGCACTTTATTCTTTCATATCTGCCTTTTACTTTCCACATACTTAACTTTCGTTGTTTATTTATTTATATAAAGACCATTTCTGATTCATCAGTATCATACCTGACAGCACCGGCATCACCAGCGTCAGCTCCTCACCGTCCTGACATACCTTTAATTACAGCAGACTGAGCCTTGACATTGACTTTTTAGAAATAATATGAGAATATTTCCCCGAACATTTATTCAGTTTTGTTTGAGATGTTTCTTCAAACAGGTTGTTTCATTGAGAAAAAAAAAAAAAGCATTGTGGAATATTTTCAGCAAAACACCATCTAAAATATAAAAAAATGTATGAGCAAAATAAATATGTTCTGGGGCTCAGGGAACTTTGGACCGTTTCTAGTAAGCAAGGATGATAGACCTTACCAGTAGGACACATCCAGGGGGTGAAAATAGCGCCTTGAGATGAGGTCAGCAAAAAAGGACTCAGTTTCACGACACGCTGTCCCATTGCCAATGACAATCCTGGTACAGCTGGCATAGGAGGAAGAGGGGGGGGGGTGATGATGATTAAAAGTCCACTCATAAAGGATTACTGTAAACAGTAAACGGTTTGCAATTTCACTTTCCTGTTTGCACCTGATGCATGAACAGTGACATTTGATCACTTTTACAAAAACCTTTTTTGCACACTTAAACAGCGACATGTTGGACACAAACTGCAGTACCTGTATTTTTGCATAAGAAGGCGCAGTTTGTCAGCTTCTCTTTGCTGACCTGAATTGTGCAGGTACACAACATCGGTATGAAGAATCTGACCTGAGAGCAAAGATAAATCGTATTTTATTATAACTGACTTACATATTATTATTATTTAGTGGAAGTACCAAATCCAGTGTACTACATAGTTACTTACTAGTGGGGGACAGGATTGCCAGCTTACATCCATGTCTAAACCCAGGGTCCACCCCCATGATGACACAGCCCCTGACTGGACACACCAACAGGCGCTGACGGAGGTTTCGCAGAAACATTGTGATTGACTCCTTTTCTGCTGCACTTGTCAGCTTAGTCCTAAAGAGATGGAACAGGACAGAGAGGAAGTGAAGATAGAGGAACAAAGATGAGGTAGTAGGGACAGAGCATAATTTTAATATCACCAAAAGATCATCTCTGAGAGCAAAACACGTGCATTTACACTTAAATACCTAAAACTCCTTGTAAGGAAAGGCACAATAAGCCTTTTATAAGAGTCCTCTACTGCATTCCTGATGATCACACGAAGGTCCTCTCTGGCAAATGTCTTTGTTTTCCACCTACATCCAAATATTGGAGAAAAAAGTGACTTCCTTTAGGGTTCATTTTCACTGCTATAAAAACATGTGAGAATGATAACTACCTTTATTTTAACTCCCTAAACTCTAAAAACGTGCCCATGAAAATCAAGATGTTATATTTTCATCCACTTTGTATTTTTGGAATTTCTAGTAGTACACTGAATTAATTTACAAGCAAACCTTGTCTTTATCTCTACAATGAAAATTGATTCAAGACAATATCTGTCTTTGTACCTCCCTAAAAATGCAAAAATTATGCTATTGAAAATTTTTCTCATGTAAAGGACCTTCAAACACAGCAACGCAGCTGAACATTTTAATGTATCTCAGAAATTTTGTTAATATGTTCTGTATCCTTCACCATTATTTGGGTTTCTGCTCAAATCATCTGCGTCTCAAGGCAAAAATGAACAGATAGTTTAAAAGACAGGAAACGGACATATTTTGCTTGAGTGAAATGTAATGTTTAATGTTTTACGTGCATGCTTGCATGTGTGTGTGTGAGATGGTGTTTTTGACCTGTTATTGATGCACCACCTGGTGAAGTCAATCTTCACCTTTTCAGGAATGTTCACCTTCACCGTCAAAAACTTCAGGTTCTCCCCTCGGTTAATGGCCAGGGTCTGCATGAATACACATGTATGCCGTTAAAAAATTACTTATTATTTAATAACTGGCCAATAATGAAATAAAAGTCCTGAATTGATGATGTAATCGATTTTTACATTATTGATTTAGGACTTTTATTACATTGTTGGCCAGTTATTACATTATTGTCTTATTGCATTTTAAAGGGGGCAAATTTATTACATCATTAGCTCTTATTATATTATCATCTGTTATTACATGATTGGCTTTAAAAATGCTTACACTGATTGATTGATTGATATGTTGCTGGAAGGTTTGCTCATGCATCATAAAAAAGTTTCATTTCATGTTAGAACAGCAAAATGTTGCAGCTGTGCAGCTGAACTTCAAACAAGATTTATTATTTATGAAACACAGAACCATAAATCTACATTTTTAGAATGCAAGAAAGGGGATCCTTAACATAGTTTGACAAAGTTATCGTTTATGGAACACACATGTAAGAAAAAGGCACCAAAAGCTTCCAATAAGAACTAAATATTTTCTCTCTACACGCGTCTGAGTCAAAGTGACGAGCCTAGCGGTGTGTCCTATGGCCCGCCTTGTTTTGTTGTGCTCTGGTCTCCCCTCAGAGGAACTGTTACATGCTGTTAAGCAAACAGTAGTAAGTGTCTGACCTTTTCAGTGGGGAACCTTTAGCCCACCACAGAACGGGACCAAGAAACAAGACGTCAATCTGGAAACCAAGCGGAAGAAGCGAGCTGACAAATGC